>NC_034605.1:4785672-4862126 GCF_900095145.1 Mus pahari | reverse complement strand
TTTTTCATGTTCACATCTGTAGTTCTGGGCCTGTGTTCTTTATTCTAGTTTGTCCTTGTAGACTGGAGGATTATTGATGTGGGTTTTTCTCTTTTGTTGTTACTTTGTTTTCTCTCTTTTCTTTCCCCTTTCCCCCAGTGGTTACCATCTTTCTGTGATCTTTAGTCAGTTACTACTTTTCCCAGAGATATTAAGTTTGTTCCCTTAGGTTTATTTTGCCATTCCTTCTCTGTATTCACGAGTTTGAAACTTAACAATCATTGCTAACCTACACTTCTCCATCTTAAAGTATTGTCTTTAAAGTGTTTAAAGTTTTCATGTGTTCTTCTGTTGCTGTTACTATCAAAATCTTTGCGGATTTCCAGTAGGCTCTGTCTTGGCGACTCCTGACTAACTCCTGTACTCTAACATGTACCTCTCCATTTCCAGCATGGCTTTCTACTATCCTTCAGATCTCTACTTAACTGCGTAGAGGTCAGAAATATGTTCTTCCTTATTTAATTTCTTTGAAATTTGTTGAGCTTGCTTCATAACCCAAGGTATGATCAAATTTAACGTGTCTTTTATATGTACTTGAAAGGAATGTGTATTCTGCATCTCCAGAGGCACAAAACCCTGTATAATACAGCAGATCAAGTTTACTAGTAATACCTAAATCATTTCTTTTTCTCGGTTTATTCTACTAATTGTTGACAGTCATACTGAAATGTCCAGCTCTGACTATGGATTTCTGTTTTTCTTCTTGTAGTGTCTTCCAATTTTGGCTTATATATTTTGAATCTATGGATTAGAATAAATGCCTACACTTTGAAATTGCATTTATCTGGTAAATGGATATTTTGTAGTTCAAGCCAATCATTTCTTACTTAATAAGGCTTTTGTCTGTGGAGATTTCTTGTGGAAATAATTAATCTGTTGTATTCTTCTCCACCTCCTAAATCAGCTTTTCCGTGTGTTCTTAGAAGTCTCTGGCAAGAAGCCTGAAATGAGACTTTAAGTTTTGTTCTTTTGTTGCCAGCCTGGCATGAGTTCTTAGAACATTCAACCTACTCACGTTTAATGACATCTCTGTGTTTAGTATGTTTTGTACCTGCTAAATTTTTCTCTCCTTTATTGCTTTTATTGATATAGATATTTCCTTCATTGTTTTCTTCTTTTTTAGCCTCTTATATATGGGAACTTTCACACATCATTTAAAAAGTATCTGCTTTTTTCAATTGATTTCCTGTTGTAGATAGAATTATAAGAATACCAAGCTCCATGACCTCTGACCTCTGCTTGAGGGTGTGGAGACTCTGAAATATTAAAGGATTTCTGTCCTATGATTATCTTTTATATAGCAAAGAGAACTAATCATTGAGCCCTCTTGGGAGATAAGAATTGGCAACAAAGAGAAAGATCATGAATTGAAAGTAAAAGATTAAAAGGCAGAACCCTAGCTGATTTCACAAAAGCATGGGAAATCAGATATTATTGGATACATAGCTTCAGTGTGCTGAAAAAGTCCACATAAAACTTTGTGGTAGATGAAAGTTTCTTTCAATCATAAGAAAATAATAAGGAAAAAAATCTTTCAGGCAAATAACGACTGAGTTTTCCCCACATTGAAAACATTAAAAGAAACTGCTAAAGTACACTTACTGGTCAGGAAAGATCAGTTCTAGATGAGCAGTGTGCATGCAATTAAAGAAGCAATGGAGAGCAAAATAAATGGCAGATATATGGTTCAATCTAGATGAACACTGGCATCTATAATAAACCATGATATCTATAATGTCGTATGACAGTAAACATAATGGGAACTTTAAGCAGTGTGGCATGGAGAGGGGTGTTCATATTGCATTATCTTTGTAAAAAATATGATTAATTTTAAAATAGGATAAAATGGTAAACTTTCTAAAATAATTACTACATGTATTGACATGTTCTCCCTATATATAAAAGAAATTCACAAACTCAGTGACTTAAAATAAAATAAATGAGTAAGTATGGTGGCATGTGGCTGTAATCCGATCACTCTGTACCTGAGGAAGGCCAGCTTGGAAGGAAACACAGAAAGACCTCATCTCAATTGTATATACATGCATGTCTATACATATATGCATATATATCTGGCATACACACTTATAGGTGTGTCTTCCGTATTACATATTCTATGTACTGCTCATATTCACATAAATATATATAGACATACTACCATATGCATATAAACACATATGCATATATATGCACATATATACATATGTGCAGAGATTTTTTAAAGTCCTTTGTGAATTTGATACATGTATATAAATGTCAATGTTTCCTACCCCTAGAAATTCCCTCTTCTCTCTACCTAGCTCTTCCCTGATCTCATAATTTTGGTTTTGTTTCTTGAGCCATGTGTTTAACTAGGAACACTGGTGTTATCATTGATTTGAAAATATCTTTTGGAGTCTGCAGGTATCAGCAGTGGATACACAGTTGAAGACAATAGTTTTCCTGTTCCCTAAACCTATCAGTAGTAAAATAGTTTAACAATGAGAGGTAGGCTCCTTGAGCTCTTCCTCCATCCCTCTTTCTTTCTTTTCTTTTCTTTCTTTCTTTCTTTTTTCTTTCTTTCTCTCATTCTTTCTTTCTTTATTTTAATTAGATATTTTCTTTATTTACATTTCAAATATTATCCCCTTTCCTAGTTTCCCCTCTGAAAATCCCCAATTACCCTCCCCTATCCCCCTGCTCACCAAACCACCGACTCTTACTTCCTGGCCCTGGCAATCCCTTATACTGGGGCATAGAACCTTCACAGGACCAAGGGTCTCTCTTCCCACTGATGACCAATTAAGCCAACCTCTGCTACATATGTAGCTAGAGCCATGAGTCCCATGATGCGTTTTGTTGTTGTTGTTGTTGTTTTGTTTTTGATTGATGGTTTAGTCCCAGGGAGCTCTGGGGGGGTACTGGTTAGTTTATATAGTTGTTCCTCCTATGGGGCTGCAACCCCTTCAGCTCCTTGGGTACTTTCTCTGGCACTTCCATTGTGCTCCATTCAATGGATGGCTGTGAGCATCCACTTCTGTATTTGTCAGGTACCAGCAGAGCTTCTCAGGAGACAGATGTATCAGGCTCCTGTCAGCAAGTTCTTATTGGCATCCCCAATAGTGTCTGGTTTTGGTGGTTGTCTATGAGATGGATGCCCAGTGGGGCAGTCTCTGTATGGCCTTTCCTTCAGTCTCTGCTCTGAACTTTGTCTCTGTAACTCCTTCCATGGGTATTTTGTTCCCCCTTCTAAGAAGGAGTGAAGTATCCACACTTTGGTCTTCCTTCTTCATGAGTTTCATGTGTTTTGTGAATTTTATCTTGGTTATTCTAAGTTTCTGGGCTAATATCCACTTATCAGTGAGTACATATCATGTGTGTTCTTTTGTGATTGAGTTACTTCACTAAGGATGATATCCTCTAGATCCATTCATTTGCCTAAGAATTTCATAAATTCACTGTTTTTAATAGCTGTGTAGTACTCCATTGTGTAAATGTACCACAGTTTCTGTATCCATTCCTCTGTTGAGGGATGTCTGGGTTCTTTCCAGCTTCTGGCTATTATACATAAGGCTGCTATGAACATAGTGGAGCATGTGTTATTATTACCTGTTGGAACATCTTCTGGGTATATGCCCAGAAGAGGTATTGCTGGGTCCAATTTTCTGAGGAACCTCCAAACTGATTTCCAGAGTGGTTGTACCAGCTTGCAATCCCACCAGCAATGGAGGAGTGTTCCTGTTCCTCAACATCCTCACCAGCATCTGTTGTCACCTGAGTTTTTGATCTTAGCCATTCTGACTGGTGTGAGTTGGAATCTCAGAGTTGTTTTGATTTGCATTTCCCTGATGACTAAGGATGTTGAAAATTTCTTTAGGTGCTTCTCAGCCATTCGGTGTTCCTCAGTTGAGAATTCTTTGTTTAATTCTGTACCCTATTTTTAATAGGGTTATTTGGTTTTTTGGAGTCTAACTTCTTGAGTTCTTTGTATATATTGAATATTAGCCCTCTATCAGATTTAGGATTGGTAAAAATCATTTCCTAATCTGTTGGTGGCCTTTTTGTCTTATTGACAGTGTCCTTTGCCTTACAGAAGCTTTGCAATTTTATGAAGTCCTATTTGTTGATTCGTAATCTTACAGCACAAACCATTGGTGTTCTGTTCAGGAATTTTCCCCCTGTGCCCATATCTTCAAGGCTCTTCTCCACTTTCTCCTCTGTAGGTTTCATGTCTCTGGTTTTATGTGGAGTTCCACATGATCATCTCATTAGATTCTGATAAAGCATTTGACAAAATCAAACACCCCTTCATGATAAAAGTCTTGGGAAGATCAGGAATTCAGGGCCCATACCTAAACATAATAAAAGCAATCTACAGCAAACCAGTAGCCAACATCAAACTAGATGGAGAGAAACTTGAAGCAGTTCCACTAATATCAGGTACTAGACAAGACTGCCCACTCTCTTTCTACCTATTCAATATAGTATTTGAAGTTCTCGCTAGAGCAATTAGACAACAAAAGGAGATCAAAGGGAAACAAATTGGAAAGGAAGAAGTCAAAATATCACTACTTGAAGATGATATTATAGTATACATAAGTGACGCCAAAAATTCCGAAACCCTAAATTCCTAAACTCCTAAACCCTATAGACAGCTTCAGTGCAGTAGCTGGATATAAAATTAACTCAAACAAATCAGTGGCCTTTCTCTACACAAAGGATAAATGGGCTGAGAAAGAAGTTAAGGAAACAACACCCTTCATAATAATCACAAAGAATATATAATACCTTGGTGTGACTTTAACTAAGAGAGTGAAAGATCTGTATGATAAGAACTTTAAGTCTCTGAAGAAAAAAACGGAAGATCTCAGAAGATGGAAAGATCTACCATACTCATGGATTGGCAGGATTAATGTAGTAAAAATGGCTATCCTGCCAAAAGCAATCTACAGATTCAATGCAATTTCCATCAAAATTCCAACTCAGTTTTTCACAGAGTTAGAAAGAGCAATTTGCAAATTCATCTGGAATAACAACAACAACAAAAAAACTAGAATAGCAAAAACTATCCTCAACAGTCAAAGAACCTCTGGTGAAATCACCCTTCCTGACTTGATGCTGTACTACTGAACAATTATGATAAAAACTGCATGGTACTGGTACAGTGACAGACAGGTAGATCAATGGAATAGAATTGAAGATCCAGAAATGACCCCACACACCTATGGTCACTTGATCTTTGACAAAGGAGTTAAAACCATCCAGTGGAAAAAAGATAGCATTTTCAACAAATGGTGCTGGTTCAACTTGTAGTTAGCATGTAGAAGAATGCTAATTTATCCATTCTAATCTCCTTGTACAAAGCTCAAGTCTAAGTGGATCAAGAAACTTCACATAAAACCTTCCTCCATTCTTGTAGGTTGCTAATAGGCCCATCATAATGTACACATAGAAGAACTGAGAGTAACTTTATGTACCATAACTACCACATGTAACTAGAACCAACTGCATTTACTATATATAAACATACAGGCATATATATATATATATATATATATATATATATATATATATATTAAGCATATACATACAAATATACATAATAAAGGACTTAATTTCAAAATACATAAAAATATACAAATGTAGTAGGCAAAACTCAACAATTCCAATATAAGCATGGGCAAAAGGCTGAATAGGTGCCTCATGAAAATGATACCCAATGGTTAATGAACATATGAAATAGTAGACCAACACATGTCTTAACTCTACTTATTCTATCACGTTCACTCACAAAACTGATAGTCTACAAATTGTCTCAAAGAAAGTTATCTTTAAGTAATTTTTAATTTTCATGTATGTTTTGCTGTACTTTGTTCAGTAAGGCATGGAGGCACTCACTAGTAAGGTCTTAGCTCACATGAAGAATAAACATATGACTATAATATTCCAAAGCCAATCAAATACCACTTGAAACTAATTTTTATTTACAAAGCTCAGATATATTAGAATATAATGTTTGCTGAGCTTCATGAAGTAACTATATGGAGTTTTAATAGAGGATTGGTATCTTCTAGAGAAATAGTTGTGATGGAAAAACTAAATTCTTGTAAAAGAAAAAAAAAGAAAGAAAGAAAAGAAAACATAAAACTATCTGATTCCACCTAGGTGAATTTTGTCATGATCGCTTTGGATCTGATATTTCATCTTTATTGCTAAGTCTTGACTGAAGCATTTCACTCTGTATGTGTTTACTTACTGCAATTCTGGCTGTCCCTCATTGCCCAGCCGAAAATACCACCTTTCCTTTGAAAAACATCCTGGCTTCTGTGGTAGGCATCATCCCTTCTCTTTAGGGGTTCACACTGTGCTTTACAGACTCTTAGACATTTCCATTCCACTTTGCTATATAGTCATATATGTTTGAGTGCACTCTAGGTTATAAATGGTGTAAGGAGAAGAGACAATAGATACTACCCCTGGACAACTTCAAACATGGGCTGTAGGCAGCAAGCACTTAAAGAACACAAGCTGTAGAGTGAAAATGAATAATTATTTTGAGAGAATGAGAAATAAAAAAAAAATAACCATAGGAAAATAAAGAACAAGAAGTTCGGAAGCAAACGCAGCAACAAAAGAAAGAATTTACAAGAGTGTGGTAGAGAAGCCCTTTTACAATCAACTTTAACCTGCAAATCCTGTGTCTACCTGCCATGCTACTTTGAATGCTGCCATAGTCCATTGTAAATTGCTGAGTCAGAATGGTGTGGACAGTACTGAGATTGATCCAGGACACGGGAAACTTTAAAATCTGAGGCTTATACCTTGGTAGGGGTTTCTGCTATACCCCAATAAAGCAGAGGGAATCACATGGTGAGAGACAGAGGAGGCAAGCTTAATTTTTAAGCTTAGATTTTGTTTCCTCCTTTTATTAAAAAAAAAAAAAGAGGGCCACATTTATTAACTCATCTAAACGTAATTCCAAATATAATTGCCTCCAAAGTGCCCTTTCTCCATATTCTCTCAACTCGCAAACTTGTAGTTCAACTTCCAACACAAGAACATTTAGGGGCCTACCTTAGTTGTTTTTCTATTGCTGCAATAAAACACCATGACCAAGCTAACTTACAAAGATAAAATATTTCATTTGAGGCTCACAGTTTCAGAGGATTAAGATCCATGTCCATCGTGGGAGAAAACACGTAGGCATGGCATTGGTTTAGTTGCTGAGAGCTCACATGCAGAGATGCAGCCATGAAGCAAAGAGACATATTGGGTAAGTCTCTGAGACCTCAGAGTCTGCACCTAATGATGTGCCTCTTCCAACAAAGCCACACCTCTTAGCCCTTCTTAAATAGTTCCACCAAGAATTCAAATATTTGAGTTTGTGGGGGCCATTATCATTCAAATTACCACAGGGTCACATTCAAAGCTTATTGGCCTGTGAGGTCTGCTATCTGCATTTCTCACCATCTGGTTGAGGATAATGCCAGATTATCTGCCAGTTTATTACATTAGTTTATATTATATATAATATATTATTAATGCCAGATCATCATAACACCAGAGTTCAATGTGATCCTGGCCATGATGGGACCGGCAGCTCTTCCAGCATTTCACCCTTACTATTCATTCATAAAACTCAGAACAACACCGGCTCCCAATTCTCACACTAGTGTGTTTATATGATGGACTTTTCCCAGTTCCCTTTAAAGGGGAAATCCTTTATACTCTGATGGGCAAACAGATGACAAATCACTCTAGACATCATGTTACTACTGAACAAAATATCTATGTGAAGTTAAGTTGTTTGCATCAAGCAATCTCTGAGTAGCAAGTGAGCATTCAGAACAAATAGAGCCAAGATTCTTCTACTATCACAGATAATTAATACTTTTGTTTTCCTCTAGAAGTTTTACATTTGAACTGAGTAGATCACTGGGGAAGAAACAAACCTACTATGTTTTCAGGAAAAAAAAGAAACAATGTTTAAAAAACACCTTGGAAATTACCTGGGGCGAAAGGTTTATTGTTATTAATAATGATGTTCAAAGCCCTTTTTGTCTCTCCTCAGTCTGGAGACAGCTGTTTTCATCATGGCGACAGCTGGACTATGGCACAGCACCCTGTGTGCGGTCTCAGATCACTTCCTGGACTTCATGGATACCAGGAAAGGCTAGATGGTATCACCTGCTGTTGCAAACAAAGGCCACATCAAAGGAAGTACCACATCAGAGAGGGTGAATCGTTCCATGGGGCCTTCTAAATTATTTTAGACCCAAGGACTCCAAGATGTCATAGGCTGAGAAAATACACATCTGATGAAAGAGCCATCGTGGTGAGCACTCTAATTACTGCTATCATCAAAGCCCCATGATAACTGCAGAGGCCGGGGCTGGTGCCCGACTCCAGTCAAAGAAGGGAACACACCACAGTCCCCTCTTTTCCTTGTGTTCCAGATCTACATTTCTGCTTGTTGGGCAGTGGCCCTAGATATCTCATGAGAATAAATGAAGAGTTTTCAAGACGAACAAAATGAACTTGTTTTTCTACCCGCAGTCAATCTCTCCCCTTCGTTCCTCTCTGTGATAGTCATACCAGTGTCTCTCAGGATAGATTTAGGGATGATCTTGGAAGCTTTCCTGTGCTACCCTGAGACTTTAAGGTCATATTCTTATTCTACACAACTCTACATTCCATCCAAGAAGAGGTTATTCAATTCCACCTGCCTGAGCTATGATCATGCTTTACTGAATGCATTATGGTTATATACCTTAACCCTCATTCTCCAATCAGTTCACACACACACACACACACACACACACACACACACACACACACAAATCTTCCAAATATGAATAATCCTGCAAGAAGCTGTGATAGTTAGGGTTCGTTATCATTTTGACCGAATCTAGCATCCCTTGGTCCACTGGGCATATACATGGGTGATTGTCTGCATTGTGATAAGTGAGGCAAGAAGACTGGGGATGGGATCATGCCTTGGGCATGGATGCTGAAAGTTATAAAAACAAAGGAGGGAGCTAAGCACAAACTTCATTATTCTCTTATGATTTTGAACGTGATCTGCACAGGACCTTCAAGATTCTGTGCCTTGGCATCCCCCGCAAAAAAGTGACTGTACTTTGAACTGTGAGCTGAAATAAAGATTTTTCTTCCTTTTTTTTTATTAGTTATTTTTTTTATTTACATTTCAAATGCTATCCCGAAAGTTCCCTATACCCTTCCCCCGCCCCTGCTTCCTTAAGTTGCCCTCATCAGGACATTTTAGCATAGCCACAGGAAAAGGAACTAAGGCAGTGAGTGACCTTATACAAGTCACTGCACAATTTCCCATTGACCTTATGTCTAACTCCAAGCCTTTTAATAAAATATACATACCCCTTAATCACCCAATTGATCTCCACTCCCTTAACCTTTCTGTTCCATTAGTGGTGTTATAGGTGCAGGTCTGCGGTTAGGGTCTAGGTTTTTATGTTCCAGCACAAAGACTTCTACTAGGGACGATATGGTACTAGAAATAGGAACAGATGATTGCAGAAGAAAGGGGCACTCCCAGGAATAAGTGGATGAGCTAAGAAAAAAGCATAGGTTCAAACTGATGTGGTTCACATAGCACCTGCCTGTGTCTGATTACCACTCACTGCTCTGTCTTTGCTGTTGGCTACATGTAGTTCTCTCCACCCTCTCCTCTTCACCATGGTGCTGAAATGCTAACTCTTGTGCCCACCCTTTAAGAAGTCTCATTTCTGCCTGAGACCAAACTTCCCTTCCCTTTGATCACTGTACCTCTGCCTTGGGAGATCCATATCCTTTCTTAGCTTGTTTCAGCTGTTACCTCTCTAGGGAATATAATGTGATACTTCCCTCCAGTCCTCTGCTCTTCTGTCCTGCCATCTGGTTACTCCAGAACTCCTTCTATGGCCACACTGACTCTGTCACACTTGTGTAATGTGCTTCTCATCTGGTTATAAAGATGTTTAGTAGTAACCAGGGGCCTTGTCTTGTCTTCAGTTTATCACCAGCACCTCATACAGTCCCTGCCATGCAATAGCTACTGAATAAATATTTTAAACTGAATAGAATGGAATTGAGCTGAATTACAATCGGGTTGTTGAGGGAGTGCATGCAAATAAAAAGATTCAAATGCAAAGTGCCAAATGAGAGCTGATCATTGCTCAAAAAAAGAGAGCAATTACTCCAGGCTAGGGAGCGGTACATGAGGCAGAACATTTTATAGAATCAGTGTTATATTTCATGGGTTTTTATGTTCATTTCAGTCTTCCCAGAGTCACACTAATTGGAGACGTGGATGACTCAAAGTACCAGGATAGTATCAACAGGCCCACTTCTGATGCATGGATACCTTCAAGCCCTTGGAAAGCCTAATAGTAAATGTGTCCATGTGCACTTCCATGCATGGGAAGCCAAGGGAATAATTCTATCTTCACAGTGGTATAAAAAGAAAATAAATTGTTTAACATTATTTTCATTCTCTTGTCATAGCCACTCTTTAGTCACTACCATTGAACAAAACTTTCCAGTAATTAATACAATAATAACCCAGCAAAACATATTTTCTTTGAGTTTACTTTACCAGTATCCAAAGTACTGCTGACAAAGAGGACTATGAAGGCATCTTGCTTTGTTTGACCATGTTGGACCTAAGCAATCCAAGAGTCAGCCCATGATTCAGATGGTGACTTCTAGCTATAGAAAACTAAACCTTATCTTTTTTTTGCCCCTTAGGGGAAATATACTCTTCTTCATTCCAGATTTTAAGCTGTGGATAGTGCCAAGTTCCAGATACAGACTATTCTACTAAAATTTTTCTAATAGAAAAGATACATACATTTTCTCATGTATATGTCTTGAAAGATATACATTTTACAAAGCAGATGAATTGGACTAATTACTCTTATCAATCAGAGAGTCGTCCACAGGATGCTGGCATGAATGGTCCCTTTAGAGAGCTTTGTACTGAAAGTAAACCAAGGACCCCAAGGGAGAGACAGATCCTAGCTGAATAAGAATTCCTATGAGGAAGCTGTATCTACAAAGTCTGGTTGATTTATTAGAACTGCAGTGATAAAGAGCGGCTGGATATTGCGGTTTCAGATGTTAATTACCTTTCCCTGGGCTAGCTTTAGCCCCCTAAATAACCCCATTCCTTGTTTACCTCTGTGCTGTAACAAGCATCCCACAAGTGGTACATAAAGACCTCTTAGAGTGGGGAGTGGTGGCGCACGCCTTTAATCCCAGCACTNNGGAGGCAGAGGCAGGNNGATTTCTGAGTTCGAGGCCAGCCTGGTCTACAAAGTGAGTTCCAGGACAGCCAGGGCTACACAGAGAAACCCTGTCTCGAAAAGCCAAAAAAAAAAAAAAAAAAAAAGACCTTTTAGAATGTACTAAGGTAACAGAACTTCAATTCCACCAACCAAAAAGCAAAGAATGTCATTGGATAACACCCGAGGCCTATAGAGAACCTTCCTCATCCTTCTGTAGCCACTTCTCAGATATACCCCAGTATGTGTTAAACTTGTCTTGATGTATGAATTGCTTTGTTCTATAAAAGTGCTTCTACACTGGAACATGAAATTTGAGCTAACCCAAACCTGTGTTCCCATGCAGTGGTTCACTCAAATGCACTGTCTTTTGTTGCATCTAAGGTGAAATCTATGTTTTATGCCTGGAGACCCTCAGCTCTGAGGAAGAACTTGATTGGGAGAGATAGCCAACATGGAGAATATAAGTGTTCCTGAAGGGATTAAAATATATGCGGTATGCTATTAATTATGGTTACCTGTTAATACATTAGATCACTTAAAATTATTTAACAGGGGTATATGTGAGGGGGTGAGCTGAGTGCCTATGTTGTGAAACAAGATTCCTATGAGATTATAGAAGACTTTGCTCAGTTGCTACTGGTCAGCACAGAAAGGAATGTCTATTGAGATAGCCTGTCTCTCAAGATAGTTTGTCTTTCCTTGGACACACAATTACAGGATGGAGTTACTGCAGAAACACAGGACATTCCCTATGGCTGCAACAATCTCCTCATTCCCAAACCCCTCACCCGGTCTCTGTGAAGGCTCCCAGTCAGGTTGTTCCTCTGGGAGATCTCTCACTTCCCTCAGGAGAGAGGGGCTGACTCTCACTTTGTGCACTGATGAACATAGTCCTGCCTATTGAAGATCAGAACACTAGTTTCTTTCTGTCTTCTGTCTATTTTATTTAAGTTAATGATTTTATTTGTTTACATCCCAAATGTTTCCCCCACCGGTCCCCTCACCAGTGCTGCCTTCGAAATAGAACATGAGTGAGAATTCTGGCAAAGAAGTGATGTCTGTGAATCTGATTGATGGATTATAACTTCAGTGATGTGAACTGAGAAGGGGGAATATTTCTGGTCCACAGACTCATAGTAAATTTTTTAAGTTGTCTTTAGTTTCTCAAGTAGCCATTCCTTGCCTACCTCTGAGTCAAACCTAATACCTCCAGTTACTAAGGGATAAACTTTTTGGGATGTATGAACCTAACAAAACCCTAGCTTTTTAGTGATCAAATGGCTAAGAATGTTGTCAGAGCGCATCAAAGACACATAAAAGCATCTTGACATTTTGCTGTAATCTGTCTACCTAACATACCTCCACCTATGGGTTTGAAAAGTGTCTTGATTTGTGGCTTTGCTCTATTACTATAAACATTTTATAAAATGGGTATCTCACTGGGACATTGAATTTGGGGAACCCAAAATTTGTGTTCTAGGCCACTGTCACTCATACTTGGCTCCAGAAATAACTGTCTCTTATCTCTTTTCAAGTGAGACCCATGCTTTGCCATCTGCAATAGCCTTTGACCAACTTCTTCCCAATTTTCGCTCTCCTACTCACAACTGGACTGTTTCTAAGGGACTGCTCACCGTCTTTAGAGTCCATGAATGAGCTTAGGAAGGACTTCTAAAGTTACTTTTATAGACTTTGTATATTATTTGTGGGCATAGACGGTATGATCAGAGGGCACTCACAGGAGTCGGTTCTCACCCCCCAACATGTTTATCATTGGAATAGAACTCCGATCGTCAGGCTTGGTGGCAAACACCTTTACCCACCGAGCATCTCATCAGCCCGGGAAGTTTTATTTATTTATTTTTTTTTATGTTTTATTTTTTGAGACAAGATTTTGCTAGGTAGTATAGCATGGCCTTAACTTCAAAATTCTCCTGCCTTAGCCTGACCAGTGTAGGATTATAGGGTTGTGCCACTGCACAGAGGGAGAACTTATCTGGAGTCTTGGTTCTAGAACTGATTTGCTTCTATTAAGTCTTTATCCTAGGTCCAGCCATGTTGTCATAGAAAGTAAGACTTTTTAAAGGTTAAATATCACTACATTATATGACTGTTCCACCTTTCCCTTCCCCATTGATTTGCTGATGGTCATTTGTGATGAGTCCTGATCTTAATTATTGTGTGTTATGTGGCAGTACTCATTGGGAGCACAAATGTATTTTCAATCAGCTCACTTCCTTTCCTTTGTGCTTATGCACAGTCGTAGGATTGCTGATAGCTCTATAATTGATGTTCTGTGAAGTCTTTGTACTGTTTTCCTATATGGTTGCATTAATTTACATTGCCACCAGCATTATGTAAGAGTTCTCTTTGCTTTACGTGCTTACTGGCATGAGTTAACATAATAAACATCCTAAAAAATAAGGACCACATGTTATCCTGACTTTAATTGCATTTCCCCAATAATTAACAATGGTGAGAATTTTTTTTTCATGTACCAGCTCGCAATTTATTTATGTGTCATATTTTGAAAAATCTCTCTTGAAATTTTTTCTTGTTTTTAAACCAAGGTATTTGGCTTGTTGCTACTGAGTACCTTATATATTTCCCCTAATAACCTGCTAGCAATTATGTGGCATATCAATCCTTTCTCCTGGTAGCCAGGTTGGTCCAGGCTCATCACTTCTTGCCTTTGATGTGAAGAAGCTCCTATTTGGTACAATTCCTTTTGTTTATTATTGCTTTTATTGTCTGTACTTTTGGAGTCATAACCAGCAACATCATTGTCCAGGCTCATGAATGTTTCCTTTCTGTTTTCTGCTGCCTGTGCATATTTACTGCCTACCCACGCACAAGGATGATTCACTCAGGGACTAACTTTCTTTGACCCAGGTATCCACTCGCCTAAGTGAAAATAAGGTCGATGCCATCCATGCTAGAAGGCTTCTTGGGTACATTGTAGGAATCTGGGGCTCTAGATACCATCCAGTATTCTTCTCTCATTGGGCAGCTTCCCACCTCTAGAATGGTCCCTGGACCCTGTGATAATGGCAATGGCTCTGCTTAGAAATTCTTTACTCACTGAGCATAGGCAGTGGTCTTTCTTGCCTCTTGGGGCCAGTGCAAATGATGGAGACAATAAATAATCACCAGTGTTTACCTAAATTCATCCTGATGTCTTCCTCACTAAGCACAAAACAAATCCAGTGGGAGGACATGCAGTGTTTTACTAAGTAGTTACTAGGTTCTCAAATCATAACAAGATAAGAAAGATATATAATCTTTAGTAAGAAGTGCAAACATTATTTTTAAGCACCTAAAAGGTGTCCAATGAGTTCAATAGCCTAAGAAAAGGCTTCATTCTTGGAATCAAAGAAGGTTCTTACAGTTTCTTCCATTACTTCCAGACTGAACACACTACTAAAGTATTAGTCTATAGAGTTCAAATATTTCTATTTCTTTTTGCCCATCTACTTCAGCTCCACCCCAGTGAGTATGCTGTTGATTGCTAGTGAACCCAAGGTTCAAGTATACCTGACCTGATCCAGGTCAGGTTGTCTCCTCTGGTAGCCTGACGTCTAGCTTCAAGACAAGCATGAAGCGTTGTCTTAAGGAATGTTAATTCATTACTGGACTTGCCTTACTTTGAAAGAAATTACAACATAGCTGTGAGTGGCTTTCTTTCTTGCCATCAAGTTGGTCGGTAGTATGTGATCTGTTAGGATAATTTCATTCCAAATATAGCCAAACTGTTTCTGCTCCACTACCAACTAAAAATGAAAACATAACTTTGGAACATTAACAAATCACATTGGTTTTTATGAGAAACATACTCGATTTCATTTATATATTTGGATCACACACATTTCCCATCAAGCAGGGACTATTTTCTTCAATTAAAAGCCATGTGGGGCTGCTGGTTCCCACATGGCTAAAATTCCCACTTAAATGTGGACACATCAACTTAGTAGAGGTCAGTAAGTCTCTGTAAGGCCAGAAGCATCCAACGCATAAGTGACAGAGCCACCTTGATCTTCAAGATCAGGACCATTACCACCTCCTCATCGGGGCATTCAAAACATAGATGACTATACTGGGAACTGAGCATCATCTAATGGGAAGGAATGTGCTGTGGGTGTCTGCCTTGATGAACTAAGTTCATAGCAAGAAAGAAGAAGCAAATGGTAACTTTGAAAAGTATTGCTGCACACACCTTCCAGTCTTTCAAGTATCACAATGACGAACAGAAAGCTTATAGTCTCCAAACTTCAAAAACAGTTTCCTGAAATTTATAGTTATTAAATTTGGATAAAATGTAAAGTACAGGGCAGTAAAAGTTGACTTTGGTATCATAAGCAAATTTTATCCACGGGATCTGGACACTCACTAGTCTTTCAACCAGTCACAATCCTGGATGAGGTAGTGGTTCCCCAGGCCCCAAACCTATTTGAAGAGTGACTGGGAGCTGATGGTTTCTAAGAAAAGGGGACCAGGCATGGCCACTGTGTGACCAAAAGTGTGGGCTACAATCTATGGCTCGAATCATGGCCAGCTGAATAAGCTAATCAAAGAGCCGAATCAAAATTAGAAAGCTGAAAAGAAATATTTATTCAAAAAAGGCCAATTAGTAAAAGAGGAAAAGATGTCCAGGCAAACCTGAATTCCTCCTTCAGAATCCTAGGGTGAAATTAACATTTAAATAGAGAGTGTATCTATGCAGCCTATATTGTGGTATGTTCCTGACACCATTGACCTGTCATCATATGGCCTTCAGCCTCGTCCTTTAAGATGGTCCAACAGGTGGCTAGAACTGGGTGAAATCTCTTTCCTTAAAAACACATTTCCCTCTGGCTAGAGTGTTTACCTTGTCCTTCATGAGATTTCTGGAGAAACTCCCATTTATTTAGAGTCCACTCTTTCAAGTCCGACAGTCAGATTGAGAGAAGCATGTGGCTCTTTAAAACAGCTTCATTGCCAGGCCTATGAGAGCTGGTAGACTGCTTATATCCCAGTGACTGCCCCATACCCATGTACATATAGGAGGTACTAATTGGACAAAAGGAAGTATTGATAATACATATTTTTAAAGAGGACATGAAGTTGGGAGGAAAATAAATTAGGTGTCACTAGGGGGAGTTTGAGAGAGAGAGTATGTGTTGGGTGGATGTGATCAATATACATTTTTATAAATATATTAAATTGTCGAAGAATAAAAAGTACTTTTAGAAACTCAGAACTACTCTCGGGACTAGTACATGAAATTCTGCAGCTGATTTACTATTACATGGGTCAACCTTACATTATTTTCCAGTTATTTATTGGCAGGCATTTTAGAAGTTACAGTTAATAATTATGAAATTGTGTTATCTTTATAAATATACAAATAAATAACAAGTTAAATGTAAGATTTTTCGGCTGCATCCTTCAACCTTAATTTGTCCCCTTATTTAATAGACATTCATAGATATTTTCATGTTCAAATCATTGCAGTAGAGGTGGGGAGGAGGGCACAAGTGAGAGAAGCAAGGAAGGTACTTGCCCTTTTTTGGAAGATTTTGCAACATGGAAGAGGGAATTAGCCTGGAACACTCAGCATATTAACAAATAAGGCATAAGGCCATAGGCACAGAGAAATTTATGCATAAAATGGGGTGAGGTTTAAAACTGAGTCACTCATGTCAGATTAGTGAAAATAGAGAAGACAGTGAAAGATGTCATATTCAAACTAGATAGCAAATGTCACTTGTCATATCTGAATTAGATGTCAAAATGTCAACACCTGGGTTGATGTGAAAAGGAGGCCACTGCCAGAAAAGGTAGGGTGACCCGGTTGCCTGACAGTACATGCATAGATGCACACTACCTGAGCTATGAGATTCTGCATCTCATTATTTTGTGGAAAGACTCCCTAGATGTCATCAGCGTCAAAAAAAAAAAAAAGTCCAAATTCTAATAGTGTCCAGGGATCCCACGCTGTGAATCATCTGGAAGTGATAAGGGATCCCAGTTGTTTGGTACAAAACAATCTCAATCCTTCTCCTCTGAAGTAAGGAACTGAGTATCTGAGAAGAGATGGGTCTTAGGCGCATCATTGGGCGGGGCAAGGGGAATTTTCAGAAAGTCTTCCTTTTAAATAAGTGAAGAGACAGTTACTGAATGGTCTAGCACAAGGCCCTTAAGATGAAAGATGCATCTCACAGAACCATGCTGGATCTCAAAAACAGAGGCTAGATTCAAGATCACTTAGAATATATTACAAAAACTCAAAGCAAAAATAGGTATGGTCAAAATCAAGATAGTGGTAGAGAATGTGAAAAGGAAATGGGGGCTCAAAAAGCTGAGTGAGGGCGTGTGCCACTGGTTTCAGAGTAGAATCCACAAAATTATTGAAGAGAAAGAAATAGTAACTGCAGACTTTAACTCGTAGAAACTGGGAGGAGGGATCTAGAAAGACAAGGACCATTCCTTGGATAAAGATGACACTTGGTTGGGATATAGATAGTTTGAGTAACAAAATGAAAGTATGCACTTTTTATAAAACTTGTAAGATTTCAAGGGATGCATGCCAGTATCGTGCTCAGAGCTGATATCTAGCCTAGAATCATATTTCCCATGCAAACATTCTGTGAGCCAGAAAGTACTTTCTTGAGCCCATCTGATGCTATTCAAATAGAATAGAGGCATATGTAGGAATCAGAAGGGTCTTAAGCCGTCCATTCATTTACAAGTGATTATTACTATAGTACATGAATCCATAGAATTAGCTTGGAAAGAATTTCATGGACTCCTCTGATACAGGTGCATTTGGAGGAGGCCGCACATCCCAGCAAGGCGTAGTTGTGTGCTTTAAGTAACTGGCAGTTTAGTAGAGTTGTCAGACATGAACCCCACCTTTCTCACTGACACTGCATTGTTTATTGACGCCCAAAACACTAGAAACCTTGCAAAGACACACACCTCATTTGCCATTCTCTTAAAAAAAAAAAAAAAAAACAACAACAACAACAACAGTTTTACCTTTTTAGGATTTGGAGGCAGGCAAGATTCCGGGAAAGAGAAAGCTTAGTTGTTAAGCATCTGCCTTGTAAACACAATACCCTATCTGTGAATCTACAGTCCTGTTAAAAAAAAAAAAAAAAGAAATAAAAAAATCCATGTATGACTTTTTCATCCCAGTGCTGTAGCAAGGGAGGCAAGCTGATCCCTGGGGCTTCCTGACCAGCCAGCCTAGCCTAATTGTCTAGTTACATACTGCTGAGAGACCTGTATAAAATAAGGGGAAGGAGGTGAGGGTGGACACCACCTAAGAAATAGCACTAGAACTTGTCCTTTAAGGCCCAGACATGCATATCCCCTACAGCACACAGGCATGCGCACCATAAACACACGAGCGAAGTTTAAAAACAAAAGCATGCAAAATCCTTCCTTTCGTTTTGGAAATTATTTTGCATGAAATTAATGGAAACCCTTGGCTGTTGGACCACAAAGTAAATTTGGGCCTAAAGGCTATAAGTTTATAGGTTGCCCATGTGTTCAATGGCATCTCTTCGAGGAGCTGATTTTCCCAAGGTCTGTATCCAGGCAACCAAGTGAGAGTCAAAGAGCCATGCCCTTTAAACTCCGTTCTTTCAGACTCATGTTGAAAGGCAAGCCTTATCGATGCTCTTGACTTTCTACTTCATCTTAAATCACTGTTCATGTGAATGTCTTTCACCTTCTGATTCTGTTTGCTATAAAAGTTCTACTTTACTTTTAGTTTTTTTTTTTTTTTTAAGGACAGAGTGAAGGTAAGTGACTCAGAGTGAAATGGGTAAAAAACACAATGTGTGCCAGGCTGCTATCAACACTCCTTCTCCTGGCTCTTTTGTCCTCCTTCAAAGCTGCTGGTTACTCTGAACAGGTCCCAGTCTTTGAGACCCTAGAATGGTAGACAGCCACTGGCATATATTATAATTACTTTATAGTGGGACTGTTCTGAAAGCTTGAAGAAATAATGAGATTTGCCTGAAAAATTATTATTAGCACATCTTAAAGATTTAGATCAGGCTTTGCATCTCCTTATCCTAAAGTGTTAAATATGTTAATGAGGTGGCCGAGGAAAAGAATAGAATACTCATACTGAAAGTGTGAATAGCACAGTCAGAGATTGCTCAGAGAGAAGAAAATCAGAATTGTGAATATATGGCATGACATTAGCATCTTACAGGTGCTGGAGAGCAGGGGAGACCAACCGCCCCTGATCACAGAAGAGAAAATAGAAGACTATCTTGGTTTCCAATGGATATGGGCATAGGTTTACTATGGAGTGGGAACACCCCACCTTATGATTCTTCTGCACTGTAGCTCTCAGTGGTTGACAGAGAGAGCCAAAGCAGAGAAATGCAAAACAGAGTAGTTCTTGGGCCGAGATGCTTTGCAGGCAATCACTCATTATCATTTTAACATTGGTATGAACTTCAGCATCCCCTAACTCTTAAAGCCAAGCTGTGCTAATCTATATAGTGGGAACAGCCACCTCTGGTTTTTGTTGTTGTTGTTGTTGTTGTTGTATTATATATTTTCTTCATTTACATTTCAAATGCTATTCCCTTTCCTAGTTTCCTCTCCTCAAGTCCCCTATACCCACCACCTGCTCTGCTCCCCAACCCACCCAATCCCGCTTCCTGGCCCTGGCATTCCCCTGTACTGGGGCATATAATCTTCACAAGACCAAGGGCCTCTCCTCCCATTGATAGCCAACTAAGCCATCCTCTACTACATATGCAGCTAGAGATACGAGCTCTGGAGGTACTGGTTAGTTCATATTGTTGTTCCACCTANAGGGTTGCTGATCCCTTCAGCTCCTTGGGTACTTTCTCTAGCTCCTCCATTGGGGGTCCTGTGGTTCATCCAATAGATGAGTGTGAGCATCCACTTCTGTATTTGCCAGACACTGGCATAGCCTCACATGAGACAGCTATATCAAGGTCTTTTCAGCAAAATCTTGCTGGCATGTGCAATAGTGTCTAGGTTTGGTGGTTGTTTATCTAATAGGGGACTAATATCCAATATATACAAAGAACTTAAGAAGCTGACTCCACGAAATCAAATAACCCTATTAAAAATGGGGTACAGAGGTAAACAAGGAATTCTCCACTGAGGAATACCAAATGGCTGAGAAGCACCTGAAAAAAAAAAAAGTTCAACATCCTTAATCAAAGGGGAAATGCAAATCAAAACAACCCTGAGATTCCACCTACACCAGTCAGAATGGCCACCTCTGATTTTAAGAGGTTTGTAGTAATTTGAAGTGAAAAAAATGTATGATTTTGGTTTTGTTTGTTTTGTTTTGTTGAGGTGTGGTCTCTTGTACCTCACACTACTCTCACTCTCAAACTTGCTAGGTAGCCAAAAATTAACCTTAAAACTCAGATGCCCCTTCCTCTAGCATCTCAGTACTGAGATTGCAGGCATGCACTGTCAAGTCAGGTTTATGATGTGTTTTGGGCATCAAACCCAGCACTTTGTGGATGCTAGACACATTAGGCAAGCTCTCTACCAAATAAGCCAAATCAGTGCCTATGTGATGATGCATCTTCAGTCACTTAGCAGAATACTTGGCTCTTAGAGAGTCGTCAGCGGTGTGGTAGGCTGTGTCAGTGTCCAAACACTCGATAGAAGCAATTTAGGGAGGAAATGTCTTCTTTGACTTACTGCTTTAGCTTCATTCCATCGTGGTAAAGAAAACATGGTAAGGTTAGTGACAGGGGTAACAAGGTTGCTGGAGCTTCTCATAATTTAGGGGCCAAGAAGCAGATGGGATAATTGAAGATGGGTTTAAATTCTCAATGGCCTGCCCCCCAGTAGTCTACATTGGCAAGTTAGACCCTATGCCCTAAAGCTCTCACCACCTCACAGATCAGCACCACAAGCTGGGAAGCAGGTGCCCAAACACATGACTCTATGAAGGATACTTCAGACCTAAAACACAACATCACTAAATTTCTTAAAGGCTTTCCAGCCATCTTTTTCTTGAAATCCAGTTTAATTCCTCAGCTCAGCAAACCTCCTGCATGGATCTTAGAGTTTGTCTAGCCCACCGCACTCTGCTCAAATTTGGCTGCCATTACTATAGCAAGTGCTTTGTAGCTTACTGATTAGTACATCTTCTCCTTCAGAGAGTTGGTTTTATCTACATTTCCCGCACATGTCTTTGTCATCACTGCCTTCACTAATATGTGTACATGTGTTCTCCTGTTGTTAGGATCGATTCTATTCTGCCTTCCCCCTCCTTTATGAAATTGAAAACAACTATGGGAAAAGCAAGTAGACTTTTAGAGAGATAGTTTAAAAAATAAATATTCAAGAAGGGCAATGCATTCATTAGGTTAGAGCATAATGAACTTTTAACTGTAGGGGTATCATTTACTTTGTAGAATTACAGAAAGGAGAAAAGAGATCCTTACTTTTATAAAAGTATTTCATAAATGTGATTCATTATCCTCATTTGGAGACAAAATTTTAAAAGTGTTAGATACATAATCGATGATGTTAGCCATAGTTCAGTACTAAACTCCTATGAACATGTATGCATATATATCCATGTACATGCAGATATATATTGGGAGTGCACATGCACATGTTTGTTCTTGTGTGTGAAAGCAGGAAATCAAATTCAGATGCCATTTCCCGGGAACCACTCACCTTGATTTTTGAGACAGGCCTTTCACTGGAACTGGAGGCTTTTCTCATTTGCATGGATCCACATGCCTCTACCTCCCATGCTGGGAATACAAGTAGATGCCACCGGGCCCAGCATTTTCACAAGAGTTCTGAGGATTAAACTCTTAGTCTGGCAGTCACTTTACAGTCTAACCTATCTCTTTCATCATTAATATCCCTTGTATCATGTGATATAATAATTATTTTATTTTCTAGTTCTTCTCTAAATGTTCCTAAATCACCTGGTTTCATAATGGATTGAATTTTTTAGTTGTTTTGTCTTAATTATGAAGAGATCCCATGACCAAGGCAACTCCTATAAAGGCCAACAATTTATTGAGCCTGGCTTACAGTTTCAGAGGTTCAGTCCACTATCAACATGCTGGGAAGGATGGCATCATGCAAGCAGACTTGGTGCTGGGAAAACTGAGAATTCTACAATTTGATCAGGAGGCAGCCAGGAAGAGAATGTCTTCTGTGGACAGACAGTTGGAAGAAGCTCTCTTCCACACTGAGCAGTGTTTGAGTACCAGAAGACCTCAAAGTGTGCCTACATAGTGACATACTTCCTCCAACAAGGCCACATCTATTCCAACAAGGCCATGCCTTCTAATAATCCCACTTCCTGAGGGCATAGGCCAAGCATATTCAAACCATCAAGCCTTCTTTGGTCTATAATGGTACAAGCAAGCATTTCCTCTATTCTGTTTAGCATAAAAGTAGCCACATATAATATGGCTATGATGTGCATTCCTATGTTCTAAAGATCTTTATTCATAAAATCAGGTTACATGCGGTTGATGAATGTCATTTTGCCAACCTAACACCTTGTACATTAGTTTTTAGGGTTTTTTTGGGGGGGTTTTTTTTGGTTTTTTGTTTTGTTTTGTTTTGTTTTGTTTTTTATTGCTAGGATAAGATACCATAACCAAGACTACTTAAAAATGAACACAGTAAATTGTGCTTACAGTTTCAAGGGTTCAGAGACCATGATGAGATAGAGAAGGCATAGCAGCAGGAACAGCTGAAAGCTCACATCTTGAACCATAATCAGGAAGCAGAGGGTACCCTGGGAATACAGTGAGTCTTCTGAAGCCTCAAAGCCCACCTCCAAGTTACATACCTCCTCCAATAAGGCCACATCTCTTATCTTTCCCAAAGAGTTGTACCAACTGGGGACCAAGTATTGAAACAGATGAGCCTATGGAAGCCATTGTCACTCAAACTAACAGACCTGGTATTGTAGTGTGACCTTTTTCCCTCCCTTTATAACACTATCATTCCCTTGCAGCCATCTTGGACTAGAAAGTACCTCTACCAGGTAACCACAGCAACTAATAGAGCAGGACAATAAAGGGACAGTCAGATCTGTGGTAATCATATGGAGCTATGGATACTCCCTGGAATATGGAAGAAAGAAACATTTCTGGTTCTTCTGAGATTCCATCCATTATTCTTTTCTATCTCCACTCTCAGGTGCAAGTAATCTTGGGAGATTTCTGGAGTAGTCGGGAAGTATCAGGTTAAGTGAGGGTACGCCGTGATGCAGCTTTCATAAGATGATCATCCATGATGGGGCAGAACTTTATAGTAATGTAGGTATTTGAAGATCATGCAAACTACTGTAAGTAAGCCCTTACTCATGCCCAATACATTAATTAGTTTGCCAAGTTGACATTTGGCAGAATTCTTCCTTTGCTCTATTATTGGTGTCTTGTCTGATATGAGTAGTTACTTGTTCACATTTCTCCCAAAAAAAAAAAAAATGGATACAATAGTTGGTTTATAATTTAAACTGAATCAATACAAATAAAGTGTTTTTACTGGTTGATATTCATATGAATGGTACTCCACCAAAGAGAGTAACTCCCATCACCAGGGTAAATATGCGGTGTCACGAGTAAAGGATATTAAAACTCACCCTACTTTCTTTCTTTTTTTTTTTTTTGATTGTTTTTATCACTATATCTTATTTATTTTTTATTATTTAAACAATTTTTATTAGATATTTTCTTCATTTACACTTCAAATGCTATCCCAAAAATCCCTTATACTTTCCCCATGCCCTGCTCCCCAATCCACCCACTCCTCCTTCCTGGCCCTGGCATTCCCCTGTATTGGGGCATATAATCTGTGCAAGACCAATGGCCTCTCCTCCCAATGATGGCAGATTAGGCCATCTTCTGCTCCATATGCAGCTAAAGACACAAGCTCAGGGGGGTACTGGTTAGTTCATATTGCTATTCCTCCTACAGGGTTACAAACCCCTTCAGCTCGTTGGGTACTTTCTCTAGCTCCTCCATTGGGGGCCCTGTGTTCCATCCAATAGATGACTGTGAGCATCCACTTCTGTGTTTGCCAGGGACTGGCATAGCCTCACAGTAGACAGCTATATCAGGGTCCCTTCAGCAAAATCTTGATCACATAGCAATAGTGTCTGTGTTTGGTGGTTGATTATGGTATGGATCCCCAGATGGGGCAGTCTCTGCATAGTCCTTCCTTCTGTCTCAGCTCCAAACTTTGTCTCTGTAACTCCTTACATGGGTATTTTGTTACCAATTCTAAGGAGGAATGAAGCATCCACACTTTGGTCTTCCTTCTTCTGAGTTTCATGTGTTTTGCAAATTGTATCTTGGGTATTCTAGGTTTCTGGGCTAATATCCACTTATCCTGAGTGCATATCAAGTGACTTCTTTTGTGACTAGGTTACCTCACTCAGGATAATATCCTCCAGATANATCCATTTGCCCAAGAATTTCATAAATTCATTGTTTTTAATAGCTGAGTAGTACTCCATTGTGTAANTGTACCACATTTTCTGTATCCATTCCTCTNTTGAGGGACATCTGGGTTCTTTCCAGCTTCTGGCTATTATAAATAAGGCTGCTATGAACATAGTGGAGCATGTGTCCTTATTACNAGTTGGAAGATCTTCTGGGTATATGCCCAGAAGAGGTATTGCTGGNTCCTCCAGTAGTACTATGTCCAATTTTCTGAGGAACTGCCAGACTGATTTCCAGAGTGGTTGTACAAGCTTACAATCCCACCAGCAATGGAGGAGTGTTCCTCTTTCTCCACATCCCCACCAGCAGCTGCTGTCACCTGAATTTTTGAGCTTAGCCATTCTGACTGGTGTGAGGTGGAATCTCAGGGTTGTTTTGATTTGCATTTCCCTGATGATTAAGGGTGTTGAACATTTTTTCAGGTGTTTCTCAGCCATTTGGTATTCCTCAGTTGAGAATTCTTTGTTTATCTCTGTGCCCCATTTTTAATGGGGATAATTGATTTTCTGGAGTCCAGCTTCTTGAGCTCTTTGTATATATTGGATATTAGTCCCCTATCAGATAAACAACCACCAAACCCAGACACTATTGCATATGCCAGCAAGATTTAGGATTGCTAAAAATCCTTTCCCAATCTGTTGGTGGCCTTTTTGTCTTATTGACAGTGTCTTTTGCCTCACAGAATCTTTGCTATTTTATGAGGTCCCAATTTTTGATTCTCGATCTTATAGCATAAGCCATTTCTGTTCTGTTCAGGGATATTTCCCCTGTACCCATATCTTTGAGGCTTTTCCCCATTTTCTCCTCTATAAGTTTTAGTGTCTCTGGCTTTATGTGGAGTTCCTTAATCCACTTTCTTGGCCTTAGTACAAGGAGATAAGATTGTATCAATTCGCATTCTTCTACATGATAACCGCTAGTTAAGCCAGCACAGTTTATTGAAAATGCTGTCTTTTTTGCACTGGTTGGATTTAGCTCCTTTGTCAAGATCAAGTGACCATAGGTGTGTGGGTTCATTTCTGGGTCTTCAATTCTATTCTATTGATCTACCTGTCTGTTGCTGTACCAGTACCCTACAGTTTTTATCACAATTGCTCTGTAGTACAGCTTGAGGTCAAACATGGTGATTCTCCCATAGGTTCTTTATTGTTGAGAATAGTTTTTGCTATCCTAGGTTTTTTGTTATTCCAGATGAATTTGCAAATTGCCCTTTCTAACTCAATGAAGGATTGAGTTGGAATTTTGATGGGGATTGCATTGAATCTGTAGATTGCTTTCAGCAGGATAGCCATTTTTACTATATTAATCCTGCCAATCCATGAGCATGGGAGATCTTTGCATCTTCTGAGATCTTTGATTTCTTTCTTCAGAGACTTGAAGTTCTTATCATACAGATCTTTCACTTCCTTAGAGTCACATCAAGGTATTTTATATTATTTGTGACTATTGTGAAGGGTGTTGTTTCCCTAATTTCTTTCTCAATAACTTTGGGTTGGAAGTCGATTTTATTCGATATTAGAATCGCTACTCCAGCTTGTTTCTTGGGACCATATGCTTGGAAAATTATTTTCCAGCCTTTTACTTTGAAGTAGTGTCTGTCTTTGTCCCTGAGGTGGGTTTCCTGTATGCAGCAAAATGTTGGGTCCTTTTTGTGTAGCCAGTCTGTTAGTCTATGACTTTTTATTGGAGAATTAAATCCATTGATATTAAGAGATACTAAGGAAAACTAATTATTGCTTTCTGTTATCTTTGTTGTTAGAGTTGGGGTTCTGTTCTTGTGGCTCTCGTCTTTTAGGCTTGTTGAAGGATTACTTTCTTGCTTTTTCTAGGGCATAATTTCCATCCTTGTAGAGTTTTCCTTTTATTATCCTTTGAAGGGCTAGATTCATGGAAAGATATTTTGTGAATTTGGTTTTGTTATGGAATACCTTGGTTTCTCCATCTATAGTAATTGAGTGTTTTGCTGGGTATAGTAGCCTGGGCTGGTATTTGTGTTCTCTTAGAGTCTGTATAACATCTGTCCAGGCTCTTCTGGCTTTCATAATCTCTGGTGAGAAGTCTAGTGTAATTCTAAGAGGTCTGCCTTTATATGTTATTTGACCTTTTTCTCTTACTGCTTTTAATATTCTGTCTTTATTTAGTGCATGTGTCATTCTGATTATTATGTGTCAGGAGGAATTACTTTTCTGGTCCAGTCTATTTGGAGACCTGTAGGCTTCTTATACATTCATGGGCATCTATTTCTTTAGGTTAGGGAAGTTTTCTTCTCTAATTTTGCTGAAGATATTTACTGGCCCTTTAAGTTGAAAGTCTTCATTCTCATCTACTCCTATTATCTGTAGGTTTGGTCTTCTCAGCGTGTCCTTGATTTCCTGGATGTTTTGAGTTAAGATCTTTTTGCATTTTGCATTTTGCATTTTCTTTGATTGTTGTGTCCATGTTTTCTATGGAATCTTCTGCACCTGATATTCTCTCTTCCATCTCTTATATTCTGTTGCTGATGCTCACATCTATTGTTCCTGATTTCTTTCCTAGGATTTCTATCTCTAGAGTTGTCTCCCTCTGGGTTTTCTTTACTGTTTCTCCATCCATTTTTAGATCTTGGATGGTTTTGTTCAATTCCATCACCTGTTTGGTTGTGTTTTCCTTTAATTCTTTAAGGGGTTTTTGTGTTTCCTCTTTATGAACTTCTACCTGTTTAGCAGTGTTTTCCTGTAATTCTTTAAGGAATTCTACCTGTTTAGCAGTGTTCTGTATTTCTTTAAGTGAGTTGTTAATGCTTTTCTTAAAATACTGTACCACCATCATGAGATATGATTTTAAATCTGAGTCTTGCTTTTCGGGTGTGTTGGGGTATCCAGGATTTGCTGTGGTGGGCATACTGGGTTCTGATGATGCCCAGTTGTTTTGATTTCTATTAGTAGGATTCTTATGTTTGCCTTTTGCCATCTGGTAATCTCTGGTGTTAGATGATCTAGCTGTCTCTGGCTAGAGCTTGTTCCTCCTGTAATTTTGTTAGCCTCTGTCAGCACTCCTAGGAATCCAACTTCTCCTGAGTCCCAGTGGTCAGAGCACTCTCTGCAGGCAAGTTCTCCTCTTGCAAGGAAGGTTTCCAGAAGTCTGGAACTCTGATCCACCTCCTGAGTCCTGGTGTCAGAGCCCTCCCTGGAGGGAGATTCTCCTCTTTCAAGGTAAGTGCACAGGGATCTGGGTCTCAGCTCTGCCTCCTTACTGAGGATCAAGGCTGAAAAGGGGCCCTGTCCAAAAAGCTCTGTTGCTTCTGCAGCCCAAGTGCTCTCCAGTGATTCCAAGGTCCTGGGTGTGCTAGGGGGCCTGCGGTGTGAAGAGTCCTCTGGGACTTCTGCCGGGTTCGCGCCAAAGATGGCGCAGGGCCTTACCCCACTTTCAAGAAAAGAAGTTAATCTATCATGTTTCATGAGTACTGACATAGGACATTAGACTCAGATATAAAGGACAATCTGTTCCTCAGTAGAAGCAGAGTGAGGTAATAAGCATTTCTTATGCTAATTGCCTAGATAGATAGATAGATAGATAGATAGATAGATAGATAGATAGATAGATAGATAGATAAATTTTACTAAAAAGTAAAGGTGTATTCAAAGGGCAGTCACATATGTAAATCTCAAGTGACAAAATGACACTCTGGATGTCTGAATGTCTATCTCTTGGAGGATATTTCACTCTTGATCTTTCTCTGTGAATTTACTTATACTGTCTAACTATGCTCTGATTCCCACTTGGCCACACAAAAAAATTAGTTAATAACTTCTCACAGATCGTTGAATTATAAGAGGAAAACCCAGAATCTAGAGTCTGAAAAGGACTCTTTTATAATGAGCCTGATCCTGCCTGATCTTTACCCCAGAAAGAGACATTGCAATGACCTTCAGTATGCCGGTCCTTTACTCTGAAAGGAGTAACATCTCTGGGTTCCAAGGCTATTCTCCTTGCAAACACCCTTGGATATTGAGAGTACCTTCATCCAGAAGATGTGCCAAAATACCAGAAATTCAAAGACTTGCATCTCTACTCCAACCCCTAAAACTCTAAGCATGCACCTATAGGTCTTGAAAGTGTTGCTAGAAACATGGGGTGACCCAATAGCATTTTACCAAAACAGATGCAAAAAAATGCCAGGAATAATGGAAATTCCCTTTATAGTTTTTAGCTTCTGATGCTCGGTAATTAATAATGATAGACAATTCTCTATTCATCTTGAATCCATGCTTCCCATCATAGGGATCATTTCCTTTTGTACTTATGTACATTACAATCAAACTATTTCAATTCTGCTTATTTTAAGTGGTATGCATGTATTGTGATATTTATATGTGGAAATTCCTCCTTGTGTACTTACCAAATGTTACAAAGGAAAGACGGGGGCTAATAATGTTCCTGATCTTATAAATCAGTTGAGATGTTTTCCCTTGTAAGTCAGGATGTGAACATGAGAAAATCTCAGACGCCTTTCAAAGATTCATGTTTGGGATCTTCATTTTCTAATTTAGGGTTTGCAAGAATTCAGTTTTCTATAATCACCGTTGTAGGGTTCTCTGTCTGTCACCACTGTGCAATAAAGGCAGGTGTTCATAAAATGATGAGCATGAGGCCCTTGAAGGGAGTGAAGGCAAAAGTCCTAATTTTTTGTACTATTTTTCTAATCAAAAGCTCTCAGACATATATTACTGAACTAACCTGTTGGAAGAAAAGCCTAAAAACAAAGAAAAAGGGAAGGAACTTTATTTTCCCAATAAAAGCTGCACAACTGGCCAAATAATGACCTTTTCAATTTAATATGGTAAGGCACTCATAACTTCAGTGTAGTATTAGTGTGTAAACCATCTTCCATGTGGTTCCTTACAGAGAGAGCCTTCGTCTTGTTCCTTCCCCTTGGACCTTCTGGTGTTGTATGTGATTCTCTTTGCAGCTTTTATTTAAGGCCACTGGGGAAAATGGGAAAATGAGGTGCTTTTGTTTCTTGTAAAAGAATCACTTGATCCTAAAAGTCTAATGAGAAGACTTAGTGAGGATGAGGGCTAGCTTCACAAATCCCAATGTCAGGTAGAGAGAAGTCATATCTTTTTTAATTGACAACTACAACTTTAGAGGTGGGATGGCCAAAACGTTGAAATACAGTGGGTCAATCTTCTTTTCTAGTCCCATATTTGACTTTCCTAAATTGCTAAGACTCTATTCTATTTCTGTGGAATCACTATTGATCTTATGAAGATTCTGTCCCCAAATCATGATACACATACTCACCTATAAAAGAAAAATGTACAAATGGGAGAGAAATTTGATGTATAGAAGCAGAATGTTAATGGCTGAGAGCAGATATGAAGGGAGTCCTTCCTACTTGGCTGCAAGAACATATTTACACCTGATACAATTAAGTTCCTAAAAATAATAAATGGGTTCTCACATTACAAATGCATAGCAAGTGTGTGAGTGTGTGTGTGTGTGTGTGTGTATGAGAGAGAGGCAAACCACAGTATGTACATGCATACATGTGTGTGTGTGTGTGTGTGTGTGTGATAGAGAAAGACAGAAAGAGAGACAAACCACAATGTGTATGAAAGAGAAAGAGAAAGAGAAAGAGAAAGAGAAAGAGAAAGAGAAAGAGAAAGAGAAAGAGAAAGAGAGAGAAAGGGAGAGAGAGAGAGCGAGAGAGAGAGAGAAAGAGAAAGAGAGAGAGAGAAAGGGAGAGAGAGAGAGAGAGAGAGGCAAACCATAGTGTGTGCATGTGGGTGTGGGTATGTATATTCTTCCTTTCCAAACACACAAACTTTTATTTATCACAAACCCATAGGAACGACATCACTCTGGCCATGTCTACCTGGGGCATTTGTGATTAAAGATTGCTGATCCATTTGACAGAGAACTGATTTTGTCTGTTCCGGTGTATAGACCTATTTCAGGGGTGACCCAGCTTATGCATGCTGGCATGGAAATGTATGGAAGATATGACAGATGTGTCCCTCTCATGCCTCATGGAAATGCTAGTGATGTTGGCAGCAGGAACATAAGACGGTGGCAGGCACCAGATTTTGCGTTTTCTTTTCGCCCCCATGCCTGTACTTTGTTCCTCTTTTAGAAGCAGCGTGATGTCAGTCACATTTAAATCAGATGAAAACCTGAATTTTTCATATTAATTAAAGTTCAGTGGATTCCTTATAAAGAATACATGAAAAGATCAGCAGCGAGGGGCGTGGGGGACAGTCATATGGGCTGGATTTCTGCAGATTAACTGTGATGGGGTTTAACTGCCTCCTGGGTTTTCTGGACTGATTCCAAATTTAGAAAGCAATTGACAAACAATGTTACTTTATCCTGCTGAAAAATTTTTCACCCTAAAAGAACATAAATGGATGGTAATGATGACTATTTCTAGTGAGTGGAGGTGTAGACAGATTCTTGTGTGTGTGTACTGAAATGCTAAAGAAGTAACACAATTTTGCCTGTGTAGGTGCACACACACACACACACACACACAAATGGGGACTGGAGAGAAAACTCAATGGTTAAAAATCACTTGCTCTTCTAGAAGAGAATCTGGGTTCTGTACTGTGTACCCAAACTCTACAGCTCACATCCTCCTGTAACACCAGATCCATGGACCTCTCCGAGGACCTGAACACATGTGATGTACATACATACATGAAAGTACTTACACATACATATGAAGTAACACAAAACATATCTTTAAAAATGACCTAAGAAAGCTGTTCTACCCCTTGCAGCATAAGTATCTTGAGGCTTGAGCTGAAGAAGCTGTTCCAGATGTGGCAGGTGCCTGTCATTGACAGCTTCATGCTGAAGAAGCTATTCCAGATGTGGCAGGTGCCTGTCATGGACAGCTTCATGCTTGGATCAAAGCCTTCCTCTCCATTTTCTTAGACCTCACCAAGTGACCCATCATTGCCAAATGTTCTTCCTGGGAGCAGGGGTGGGATTTAAGCAAAGCTGTCATTTTTCTGATAAGGTCAGAATGACAAACCAATGTTTGTCCCACCAAAGTTCACCTTGGAGAACTGAGGAATTTATTAGGCAGTTGTATGGAGGAGGAAAAGTGACTCTACTGCAGCCACAGTAAAACCTCCTCACTCAGAGTAGATGAAGGTTTCTCGGCATTTGCATAGGTGGACTCCCACTTAATTAACCTCTCAAGGCTCATAGAATTTAACCCCTATCTAAGACCTACTGGGCCACATGGAATTAGGGAACAATTGCAAAAAGGTCTGGGAGGAGTGATTACGAACTTAAGGGTGCAATCACATTCTCCACCCGTCCTTCCAGGAGGCAATGCCAACAGTCCAGAAGCCACATCATGATACTCTTGCAAGAATACACAGATGACCTCCTGAAGGTGGAGGAAGTTTGTTTCAGAGAGTAGTGTTGTAGAACACCATTCAGTCCTTTCAAGTTCAATTATTGAACCAAGTCCAATTTAAACTTACCAAGAGAGATTTTATTTTTACAAGTATGATTTGGCAAACAAATTAAATAGACTGGGACCAGTGAGATGCTCAAAAGGTAAAGGCAATGGGCACCATGTCTAAAGCCCTGGGTTACTCTGAAGGACTCACATGGTAGAAGGAAAGAACTAGCTCCTTTGAGTTGTCCTCTGACCCTCCAGTCATGTGCTATGGCATGTGTGCCCCACATATTAGCATACATACATACATACATACATACATACATACATACATACATACATACGCACGCACAATAAACAAGTATATAAATGTACTATTCTGGTTTCATTGTTGTTGTGATAAAATACTGTGACCAAAATCAGTCTAGGAGAGGAAATATATCATTGTACATTACAGTTTGCAGTCAACAACCATGTACTGGATAGCTTTGTGTTAACTTGACACAGCTGGAGTTATCACAGAGAAAGGAGCTTCAGTTGGGAAAATGCCTCCATGAGATCCAGCTGTAAGGCATTTTCTCAATTAGTGATCAAGGGGGGAGGTTCCCTTGTGGGTGGTGCCATCTCTGGGCTGGTAGTCTTGGGTTCTATAAGAGAGTGGACTGAGCAAGCCAAAGCAAGCAAGCCAGTAAAGAACATCCCTCCATGGCTTCTGCATCAGCTCCTGATTTCTGACCTGCTTGAGTTCCAGTCCTGCATCCTTTGGTGATCAACAGCAGTATGGAAATGTAAGCCAAATAAACCCTTTCCTCCCCAACTTGCTTCTTGGTCATGATGTTTGTGCAGGAATAGAAACCCTGACTAAGACAAACCAAGAACAGACAGGCCAGGAACTGAGGCTAAACCATAGAAAGAGGCTGCTTACTGGCTTGCTATCAAGCTTTTATTCAGTTAGTTTTGGAAAAAAAATAGATTGATTCATTTATATAAGTTTTTTGTCTCCATGCATGTATGTGCACCATGTGAAAGTCTGGTGTTTTTGGAACTCAGAAGGTATTGGATTGCCTGGAAAGAGTTACAAATGTTTGTGAACTGTGATGGTTCATACATACTGGGAACTAAACCCAGAGCCTCTGAAAGAGTGAGCACTCTTAACTACTGAGCTATTTCTCTAGCCATGTTAGCTTTCCTTTCAGCCCAGACAATCTGCCCACTGCTTACAGTGGAATGCCCCCCCCCACATCACTTACAGATCAAGATTATCTCCCACAGATATGCCCAGAGGTAAATTCTTGATTGAGATCCCTACTTCCTTGGTGAATACAGGTTGTGCTGAGTTGAGAAAGACAAACGAGCACATATACTAAAACAATTTTAAAATCAATATAGATAGATGGATAGATAGATAGATAGATAGATAGATTTTACTAAATAGTAAAGGTGTATTCAAAGGGCAGTCACATATGTAAATCTCAAATGACAAAATGGCATTCTGGATGTCTGAGTGTCTATCTCTTGAGGATATTACACTCCTTTTATTTTTTTTAATATATCAAAGACAGGTTTATTGGGAAGCTGCTCTAGGGTGAGCAAGTTCACTAGCCCCAAGGACCAAGGCCAGGGAAGTTGCCCTTGGAAGAGAGGTGGAGTGAGGGGAAGAGAGAGAAAGGGTTCTTGCACAAGAGAGAGAAGAGAAGAGGAGGAGGAGGGGGAAAGAGAAGAAAGAAAGAAAGAAAGAAAGAAAGAAAGAAAGAAAGAAAGAAAGAAAGAAAGAAAGAAAGAAAGAAAGAAAGAAAGAAAGAAAGAAAAGCAGGATGTTAGACTCTTGATCTGTCTCTGTGAATTCACCTGTGCCATCTAAAAAACTCTGTACTTTCCAGGAGGTTTCCAGCACGACACAGAGTATAGGACATAACCAGAGTGTCTCTGTCTCTGAATCTGTCATCTTCTGAGTGCCCAGAACTTCCTGCTTTTACAGTATGTGCTGCCCTCACTAGCTTTTTTATCAATCGACTTTCTTTATCTGTTTCTGTCTCTATATTTGGATTGCTGGTTAGAAGATGATGATTTCTGGTTAGGAGAGCCTACATTATTCTTTAACCTTCCCCCTTTGCTTTTGGCCTAGAATGTTAATAAGGAATAGAACCCACTCCAGGTCTCCATATGGGATGAATGCTTCAATGCTTTCCCTGTAGTTTGATTTCATTATCTTACGAAAGTAGAGTTTGGTTTTCTCAGTCGTTAAGCCCAGTGTATCAAGCAGCATTAGCTTGTCAGAACAGGAACTATTAACAGAATACAAATGGGAACTAGTTATGACAGAATATTGATATTACCTCTGTGGAGGCATGCACAGAAACAAAGTAAGCAGTAGAGTGCTGTGAAACATGCCTCTTGACTAGAACATGTAATAAACATGTAATAGACATAACTTCTATGAGCTTCTTGCAGCTGTGGATACCTGAAAAAGACTTATACAAACTGTGCATGCCTCAAGACTGTCAATATCAACATTCTTTCAGACCTAGTTCATGTATGTACACTAGTAGCAATTCCTGCTATGTTATAATTCATGCTACTGTTGCTTGATACATTGGGCTTAACAATTTAGAATCTTTTTTTTTTTTTGCTATATAATCTCTGAATTTATTTGAATGAATGATGTATACAAGGGGCTTTTCTGTAATGTAAAAATATTGAGCTTAATAATAATTTCACAAGGGCCTGGAAAGCTGGCCCAACAGTTAAGAATTCTTTCAGAGTTGTCTTTTAAGCTGTTCTTTCAGAGGACCAATTTCAATTCCTGTATCCAAGATAAGTGGCTATTAGCCACCTATAACCAGCTCTTAAACACTCTTCAGTCTTCCATGAGCACCTGCATATACTTGTGTGTACATAGTTCATTCTCCACATATACACATATTTTAAAACTAAGATACAATAAAGAAAAAATTTTTTTTTGGTTTTTCGAGACAGGGTTTCTCTGTTTTTTTTTTTTCATTTTTTTGTTTGTTTGTTTTGTTTTGTTTTGTTTTGTTTTTTGAGACAGGGTTTCTCTGTATAGCCCTGGCTGTCCTGGAACTCACTCTGTAGACTAGGCTGGTCTCGAACTCAGAAATCTGCTTGCCTTAAGATGTAAAATCTGATATATCATGACTACTGTTAAAGGACTTTTCCTTGGCACTAGAGCATGTGCCTGGTATGCATGTGGCCCTGGGTTCAGACCACATTACTGCCAAAATTTTTTAAAAATTCTTAAAAATTTTTAAAAATGGAAATATTATTGCTGCTTTATCTTGGCACACATTAATCTATAAATACTGTGCAGGGTCATTTCTAATTTGCTCTCATGGTTACATTTAACTTGTAAACCAATGCCCTTATTAGGAACTATTGAAACAGGTAAGTGAATAATTATATTTATACTGGTGATCAATTCTTCAGAGACCATGATTTTAAAAGTGAAGGGCAAAAATAGGGATATATTATATGCAAATAAATATAGCCCAAGCACTGTGAACTGTTTACCACATATCTATCACTATATCACATACTGTATACACTCTCAATAAGCAAAATGAAGGTTGACTGACAAGAAACCAGTAAAGTTAGCTCTCATGCACTTTCAAATTCATGGTAGTAAATCAGTGTACTGATTTATGTAATAAGAAATCAGATTTTTGTATTCAGAATTATTTTAGAATGCTGTGATAAATTTGAATATACCCAGCCATCATGAATTTGCTAACTTCACTGTGAATTACAACAAGTGGGCTGTCAGTGCCCTCTTTTATTTCACTAGTGAAAGACATGACTCAAATGGTTTATTTGTTAATAATTGAAAACCTTGATATCAGGCAAATTTATTTTCTGTCTGGAGACTTTTTCATATAACAAATGCAATGTATTTTCAAACCCATCATTCAGAGGTGATCTTCGTTCATCAGTGTAGAAATGTTTTTTTCTCCTTAACATTGCTTTTCTTTCAGTAAGAAAACAAAACAAAACAAAAAAACTAGGGATAGGAAAACCTTATTTTAGAACAGAAAGTCACAATTTTGTACTTTATGAATTTTGTGATGAAGTGAAAAATGTGGTGTTTCCTGTGTCTTATTCTTGAACAGGAAAAGCTCTTTCTCTCTCCCTTCCTTATTAAGATGTATGCAGCAACAGAAAGTCATGTGCACAGAAATCGAAGATTCCAACAGTTGACAAGGAAAGAGGTTCATTAAAAGCAAACCAGGTGTTTGGTCAATTTTTCAACTAGGAGAAAAGGTTGGCCTGGAAAGTGAGATCTATGAGCCAAGTTCCCTTTCTTTACCCCTCTTCCCTTTGCACTGAAGGAAGAATGGTCGGAGACACCAGAAATGCACTAAGACAATGGATTTGTGCGAACTTTTGTGGGGGTCACACAGAATCCCAGACAATGCAGTTGAGTTCCTGACCCCTACAGATATGATTCTGGCCTTTGTCTTATATTCTGCAAGTCAAATTTTATTTATTGTACTGCTAAAGAGGAGCAGAATAAGATTCGTAGAGGCTACACAATGAGTCGGCGTAAACAATTCAGGATTCCTAAAACCCAATTTCCAAAGCAGAACTCTGGATCAGGATGGCACTATCTCCTCACATTACAACCCTGAACAACAAACCTGGGTTAACTGACCAGGACAAGACAGTGTCCCATGAAGCATTTGGTAATATAGAACACAGTACACTTATTTCAGTAAACTAACAGAGTATGTAATATCAAGGGGTTTTCTAAATGAATTTCAAATGAATTACTGATGGTTGAAACGTCTGTATGAAGATTTAATCAGATAATATTTCACAAATTGTACTCATATCTATTTTGAATATAACTTTCCCTATACCCTAATATCAATATACTTGTGATATGCCACAAAAGAAGCTTAATGTACATACATATGTATATATGAATAATATATGTGAAACATATGTAGATATAGAGGTATGTCATACATGTGATGCATGTGTGATTATTTATGTATACATGTACATACAAAGAGATAGCATGAGAGAGAATGAGAGAAACAAGAGAGATATTTTTAAAAGGCTCTGTCACAGATACAGTGGATTTTTGATGACAGAAATCAGCAGGTTACCTACCTTTTTGGTTGTCATGCTTTTAGCACATTCTGAACAAACTGAATCAAGACACTCAAACTCACAAAGTTTTACTTTAAGCTTGTTTCTGAATATATCCTTCGTGCTTAGTGCTAAGGTGTACTGGATTTTCTCTTACATAAAGAAGTGCAGTAAGCATATAGAAAGCTTGGAAGAAAGTTCAGCATTGAGGTCCAATCATTTGTTTTCTTGTCAGTGTTTTCGATGAGATGACAAAAGCCTAGTTTAGAGATGTAAATATCTTCTGAGATGAACTGTACAGACTGGAGAAATCCTGTCATGATCATACTAACCATGAAAACTGTCATCATTTGAACAGTTGACCCGACACTGAGAACAATCCTGGAAGCAATCAGGATTTTTTCATTAGCTTCTTTGAGCATGCTTAGGAGTCAAGCCTTGTGTTGATTAGAGAGATATTATATTTGTTTCTCCCCTGTGTACATAAATTAATATTAATTTGCAACTGTATAACTTATTTATGAAGAGAAGAAGGGAGCTGCTTTTAAAATGATTTGGGATCATTTAAAATTTAAGAAATAAGATTGGGCCAAAACATAGAAACAGGTGCACAAGCAACATGAGAACTCTATCTTCACTTTAGTACTCTGAGTGTCCCCATCCCTCCTCCCTCCCTGCTTCCATCCTTCCTCTTATCACTCTCAACAATGATTTCTACTTCCCTCATTTCCTACTCTATATGCCTCAACTCAGGGTAACCTGTAACCCTCAATGTTTCTCTTATCACTTTGGTGACTTCAGAACTGTTAACATCTTAAATTCAGTCTTACCCTACAAGATCTGAGCTTCAGCCATTCTGGGTCACACGTCTTCTCCTGAGCAACCCGTCTGTTCATAGATATGCACAAATCTCATATATGAGGTAGGTAACTATTATTCAGGTGGAAACTATGGTTTTCCCAAATTGGGACATATCTATTGTGGGGAGGATCCCATACATTTCATTATTATGAGTTGAGGTAGGTTTTGCTGCATAGTCTGTTGGGATTTGAAGATAAATTACCTTTGTTTACACTACCTGACTCTTCCCCTTAACATGAGAAGGCATTGTTGCCTGGATTACTACCAATCAGCAAACAGTATATAAGGATCCATGTTTGGGTTAGTTGTTTTTTCAGAGTGCAGAATTATGAAGCATTCCGACTGTACTTGGCACAAGTTGTTGAGTATACTTAGGGAAGCTGCCAAAATGTGCAGTGTCTTTGGCAAAGGAAAAAAGAAAAAAGAAAAAAAAAAACAAAACACAGATGGTTCTATCGAACAGATCACATCCATGGATGTTAAATTAGATTTGGAAAGAAGTCTGATGCCTACCCGGCAGGTATGCTGCAATACTTAAATAATTCTGCTATCACAAACTAGTACTTAAAAACCTTAAGGAACTGAATATGTTTGAAATATATTGGACCCATTCAATATATGGAAAGATTGGCAGAAGGTACTTTTTAAACAAGAGACGTATAATCAGAAATTCTACAGTAGAGCTCCTGAGAGCAAGAAAGTAATAACAAATTGACAGATCACTTATACTAAAGAACCCATGTGAGCAGAGTTGATGTGAATATAGACATCAATGAGGGTATTGGTTGCTTTTCTGTTGCTGTGATAAAAATACCCTATCAAAATCAACTTGTAAAGGAAAGGCTCATTTTACCACACAGTTGGAAGGTATATTCTATCACTGAGAAGTCACAGTATCAGGAGCTTGAAGCAACTAGTCACAATGCGTCCACTAGATACATCAACTAGAAACAGTAATAAAGGCATGTACTAAGGTCATTTTACCCATTTTATACAATCAAGGGTTTCCAACCTAAAGAATGTTGCCACTCATAGTAGACAAGTCTTCCTGATTCACGTAATCTAGTCACCATAACCCCCACAGGTGTCCTTGGAGCTCTCATCTGAGGTTATATTAGATTAAACTCACAGCTGAGTTTGACTATCACCAAGAACATGATAATAAGACAAAAAAAAAGTAGGATTCAAGGGTATCAGGTTAAAGAAGCAAGAGCTTAAGTCTCCATACAACTCAGATTTTATAGAATAAAGATCGTTCAATCTAAACTCATCATTTTGCAGAGACAGAAACTGAAGTTCAAAATTCTTAATATCTTGTATCAGAGCTCCAAATGTTCATCTTTGCAGCATTAAACAGGAACTCTGAGTTAATAATCAAAACTAGAAGTCTGCTGGGAAAAGAGACCTTCATATGAATCCATCCAAGACTGCTTAGTTTAATAATCTTTTTTTCCCCAGCATTCCTCTCTATTTTAGTAATAAATACAATGTGCGCCATTCACAAGCCAAAACTGGAGAAAATTTTATTGTCAGTCTTCAACAGGACTCAGCAAAGAATTGAATTTCTCCTTTAATAAAGTTGGTGAAAACCCATGTGAGAGAATCTAATTTACAACAGTGACCTTAGCATGAAATAGCATTTCTAGCACATATTTCCTAACAGCTAAAGCATTTCATTAACAGTTGTCCAGACAGAAAGGTATGTATGTATGTATGTATGTATATATGTAGATAGATAGATAGATAGATAGATAGATAGATAGATAGATAGATAGATAGATAGATAGATAGATGGTAAAGCTTTAGTGAATTTTGCTTACCAAAGTAATTGGGTTATAAGATGTCTAGAATATTAACAAGTCTCATAGAGTTTCTCTTAATGGTGCTCTCAGAGGAAATTTGGTCATGGGTCTCTGGGCTATTGAACAAATGTGTCCTTTGATTGGATTTTGGGGATTGGGTTATATAGTAACATTATTGGGAGGTGAAAATAGAAATCAAAACCCTTAGAAGAAGTACCTTACAGGGAGAGGGAAAGTAACATCCTTTGGGTGGCATCTTGCCTGGACCCTTTCTCTGTCTTCTCTTTCTCTTTTCTTTTCTTATTTTTCTTATATGCCCGAGGGGTACATAGCTCTCCTCCTTCACACATTCTTGCTGCCACTATATTCTGTCCAAGTCCATGGGACCACACAGTGAAAGACCTAACTCTCTAAAATGATGAGCCAAAATAAATCTTTTCATCTTTCTAGTAGCTTACTTGGGCATTCCTTTAGACTGACAGAACTAGCTCATGTAGACACCTGCACAGGCATAGGATGAGGAGAACCAGTGTTTGGAATCAATACCTTTCTCATTCATAATAAAATTCATCCTGGGAAGAGCTTGTCTGATAGCCATGGATTGTACTTCTTGCCTAACCCTACACAGTGACCACAGTAACAGCTGCCTGATGATCATGTTGTTTACAGCTCAAATGGATTAACAGTCTGCTGTTCTTGCTTTCTCCTGCTTCACAATCTGCTTCTATTGTCTAAGAGAAGAACATTCTATGGCCCTGAAGAATACTCAGAAGCTGACCCTGGACTAGAGTGTAAGACCCTGGATCACAGTTCAGAGCAAAGTTTTCTTTTATAATTTTATTTTAGATTTGTTGAGAATTTTCTATATGAGTACTGTGGTGGTTTGAATATGCTTGGCCCAGGGGGTGGTGCTATTGGTGTGGACTTGATGGAGTATGCGTGACCATGTTAGAGGAACTGTGTCACTGTAGGGGTTGGCAATGAGACCCTCCTCCTAACCATGAGGGAGTCAGTTTTCTCCTGCCTTCAGAACAAGATGTAGAATTTTTAGCTCCCCCAGAGACATATGTGCCTAGACATTCCCATGCTCCCCACCATAATGATAAAGGACTGCACCACTGACTCTGTAAGCCAGCTCCAGTTAAATGTTTTCCCTTTTATGAGTTGCAGTAGTCATGGTGTCTCTTTATGACAATGGAACCCTAACTAAGACAAGTACTATATTTGCATCCTTTCCACCCACCCTTTCCCCCTCCAATTCCTCCTGTATACCCCCAATTCACTCTCAAGTTCATTACCTCTTTAAGTACTATTGTTATGCATATATAAGTACAACCTACTGAGTACAGTTATGAATGTTTTAATACGTGTTCACATCATCATTATTTGAGCAAGAAATATACCTTGGCAAGATTAAAGTATTGAATGTTTTGGGTTCTTTATAAAAACAGCTAAAATTACCCCCAATTTAATGCAGGAGAACATTCTCTTGTATAGATGCCATTTTAGATATGTTTCAAATATATGATAATAGTCATATTCCTACAGGGATGTTTTAGCATAAAGTAGGTCTATTAGAAATTCATAATTCACAGAAATTAAAGGCCTGTGCATCTTCTTACTCACACCAGTGTCTCTTCGGAGCTTCAGAGTTGATGACCTGTCTCTTTGCATATCAGAAGATACAGTTTTACACTAGAATAATGACTTATTCTTTGATTCAAGCCATGGGATCAAATTATATTATTTGTGTGAGATCTCCAAAGAACTAGTGGGAATTGCATGAGCTGCTATGTCTATCAGGCTTCTCTAAGGCAGCTCCTTGAAGGCCAGTGGAGTCTAATTTGTTTGTGCCAACAAGAAAATATCAAAGATGACCAAACTTCTGAAGTACTTCGGCAAGTGGAGCCCAGTCTCAAGGGGGTAATAATTTAATGAAAATGGCAGAGAACATGTGCTCAGAGGTGGGCTCCTAATAGTAATAGAATGGTAGAGTCCAGGTCTTTTATTTTACATGAAGAAAACTATCTTTTGTGTGTTACTTGGGACTTAAAACTTCTGAAACTCCTGTCCCTGGATTCTGGAGTATTTTTCACTGAAATTCTGTACCCATTTTAGTGCCTGATAACCATGCACTCTTTTAGGTGTGTCTGCTTTATATTTTATTATATTAGTATGTTAGCATAGTGAAATGGCATTCAGACTTAGAAAAGAGAATTCAGTCACAAAGTTAGATGTGAACCTGTATTACGTTACTCTAATGAAAGAGAGAGGAATTGTGGTTGTGAGGAAGGGAAAGACCTAAGAACTAGGGAAATTCAGCTCACACGGAGAGATTAATTCTAGAGGCCTAAGTGCCACTGAGAGATATTGAGCGAATATTGGATTTATTGGATTATGTACCTTAAAATTATATAAAATCTATATTTATGACCAAAAATTATTGTGAGAGAGATGCTGTTTGATTATAGTAATCACTACATTGTAGAAATATATATCAAAATATTATGCAAACTTTAAATATATACAATAAAATAACTTGAGATTAATGCTCTTTAGGAGAGGCACCAAGATGAAAGAACAATTTAACATGCTAGGCATTATATATACAAAGCCAGCTTAAGCTACTTGGAACCCTGTATCCTAAAAAAATTAAGTAAGTGAATGAATAAATGAATACAAATTTTAAATCCTATCTTAACATAAATCAAAACTATCCTAAAGTATCAGAGAAATTGATAGTTTTATATATTCTGACAATAAAACTTTAGGAGATTTTTTTCCAATTATGAGGGTTATTTAAAGCAGTATTATTTTTCCTTTTAAATAGAAAATTATATTATAACTTGAAAAATATATCCACATTTTTATTTAAGTATTAGTAATAGAATACTTATCTTTCTTATACTCTATTTACTATTTGTTATATAAATTATTTATGTAATATTTTATATAATAAATTCTTAATTCTTATAATTATAAAATATTTAATTTGTATTAAAAGTAATAAAAATAGAAACTACTAATTATCCCGAACTACTGTGGAGAGAATGCAACATATCTTTCTATTTCTTTGACTTAATGTGTACAACACAGAAGGACTAGCATAAATTTTCATTAAAGTTTTCCTGCCTGAGACAAGTCAAAGAGCTTTTATCTCAAAATAGTGCCAAAAATATAATTTCTTTGTATACATACATTGAAAAGGTGTCTCAAAATAATCCCAAAAATCCAATCGCCTATGTCTATATTGAGAATAAGTCTAGAACATTCACAAATGATGTCGGGACAAGCTGTTGATACACAATATGGTAAAATGTCAGGGAATGTCACAACTTAATCTCTGTGGATGTAACATGTATATAATCCGGATTTCAGGTGCTGGCTAGAGGCCCTTAAAATAAAGAAAGTCAGTTTAAATGGGAAAGTGTTTAAGTGTTCCTGACTAAATAACCCTGAGCTGTTTTGGGTTTGTTGTTGTTGTTGTTGTTGTTGTTGTTGTTTTGTTTGTTTTTGTTTTTTTGGTTTTTCAAGACAGGGTTTCTCTGTATAGCCCTGACTGTCCTGGAACTCACTTTGTAGACCAAGCTGGCCTCGAACTCTGAAATCTGCCTGCCTCTGCCTCCCAAGTGCTGGGATTAAAGGCATGCACCACCACGCCTGGCTGAGCTGTTTGTTTTTGCAGTGACAATAAACTACACAACCAGCATTGTCATTCTTGTCAACTCTTTGATGCCCTGCTGTCACCCAACTTTCATCATCTCACTCTACAGAGCTTCACATTTTACATTATATTGATTAGAACACATGCAAGTGCTCTGGTGATCCAGACGCCCTGGATTTGACATGCCAGGTAGGACACACGTGCCTATCGAATTCACCCTACACTTTCATAACGTTTCTAAGATTCTGTTAATCTGTGTCATATTGTGATATCTCCTATCACAGTACAAGACCAACCAAAATAAGGCCAGTTGCTGAACTGTACACTCTTTATTACGCAGAGGGAAATACCACTGCAGACTTCAAGAGTTTCTTTGTATTGTTGAGACAGCATATGCCATATCTATGCATAGTATTTTGATCCCCTCACTGAGGGACTAGGAAGGCTGCCAATTTTTGTGCATATTAGAACCACTGAGAATTTTCTGACAGGTCCTGATGTTATGACTTGTCAGATCCAATGATGCTGGTAGTGCCTATAATAGATAAGGTGCTATGCAAAGCCTCCAGTAATCTTCAATAGATACGTCACTACATAGAACACTGGAGTAATAAACAAGGTATTGCCTTGTGTCTATAAAGCTTCTGTTAGCTGCCTCATCCAGTAGACAGTCCCTAGACATGGCACATATGTAATAGGCTTGGTAGGGTTACTTTTACCAGGTACAGTCACAGTCAATCATATAATAAGAATTTGTCCTGAGTAGGTCCATATGACTCCTGAAATACTTTAAGAATTTGTTCTGAGAAGGTTGGAATGACTCCTGAAATTATAAAAAGAAATACACTAAACATTGTTTCCTAAAACAATGAGGAAAAGAAGAAAGGAAGGAAAGACTAAGTCTTGGATTACAAAAATAGCCTAGCACAATGTGATAGTAAAAAAGAGAGAATAGACTGGTGTTGTATGGGATCTCTGTCTCAGGAATAACCTGAAGAGCTCTGTTCGATGAGCATGTTCTTTATATGATTATAAGCAGAAGTCTTGGTTGGTCTTTTTAGAGAGAAGATGAAAAAACCTATGGGGGGGGACTGCATTAATAGTCGGTCAGAAACAATGACTTGATTATTAAGAGCCTGGAAACCACTAGACTGAAAAACATACAAAAGACAAAAGGCCTTCTACTATAGACTCGGGTAAGTTAGTAACCAACAGCTACCAGATTTAGAGATACCCAACTACTAGGGAGGAGAGACAAGCTGGGAGAGTGGTGAATACTAAGTAGGTGCTGACGCTTTTATTTCATCTCTGACATGGTGGCAGTAGTCATAATGACGAAGACAGAGCCTATATATTAGTCCAATAACCCTCGTTTTCTAGAAACCATGTTCTGCATCTGAGCTTTTCATGCAGTCAACAATAGAGACCAAACCTGGTTCTTAATATGATACAGTAATGCAAAGAGATGAGCCAGCCACTTGGTGGAAACCCTGTTACACCAAACCTGTTAAAATCCACAGGTGCCTACAGAACATAACTGTGAAATCAATGACCCATTTTATGGCAAACTTGATGAGACAATGGATACCAGATTTCATGTATGGATGAGCCTGTTTTTAAGCTCCCTAGTTTGGTTCAGCAATCAATTTCTTTATCCCTTGGACCTAATGCTTAATAAGACTTGATCTGTGAATTACCCAAACACAAATGCACTTCACAGTTATTACCAAAAAATGCTGATAAATTTTTGTCTTTGAGTGTGCTACATATACTTAGGAACAATAAATATCATCATGTCCTTGTAGAATTTTGAAACAAGTATCACTTAACCCATGGATTGACTTGAAGAACTAAATCTTTATACTAATGAGCCTATGGATTCAAGAACATGACTTAATTCTTTATAAATTTGGATTTTCCTGTAAGCAGCCCTAAGTGATTTTCTCCATTCTTATCTTAGAATAGTTAGAGTAGACTTTCTTCTTGTGAAATTGACCGTCCCGTTATTTTGTGTCATGTTTGTTCACATATGGAAATGACAATTTTATATGAATGTTATCCTGCCTTGATCTCCAAGCACCTTTCTTTTTCCTTTGCACATGTTTAACAGGCAAGCACAACTTTTACGAATAAGATTGAAGTCCAATTCTCCTAATTCCACACCAATCTTTTCAACGTTTCGAGTCTAAGGGCTTTAAACAAATGTGAAATGATGTGCTCATAGAGTTGCATAAAGCATTTGTTAGGAATTATTTTATAGCTTCATCATTAAAACTCCTTACAAACTACCTTTAATTAGATAGCAGTGACATGTTTTCTTTTTTAAAAATATAAACAGGTGCTGGAATGAATTGAATTTATATTAAGATAATCATATACAATTATTTTCAAATCAATTAATGTGGTGACTACTTAATCACTTTATTCAGTGTTGGATTTGAATATTTTGGACCTCAGGTAATGATTGATATAGGTTGTAGGATGTATTAAAAAGTAATTTTAATATTTATAATCTTCTGAGAAAGAATAAAATTGGAATAACTATCTCCTTCAAAGTTTTATGGAATTTAGTGGCAAAGAGATTTTGGGGTAGATGAATTTTTAGTGAAAGTGTCTTTAATACTTTTATTTTCATGGTCATTATAAAACTATTTTGGTTTGACATTTCATCATTAGCATGTTGAATCATTCATGTGCCTTTAAAAATTTGCAGATATAGTCTAGGTTTTCTAATCAATTAGCATTAAACTGTTCATAGATTCTCTCGGTATTCTTAAAATCCCTCATTCTAATTAAACCCTTTATTGCTTGTATTGTCCATGTACGAGAAAATTATATTTTTATTATTCATATTTAAATATGTATGTTTTATTTTCTTTCTACTTGAATGGTTTCTAATTTTTTATTTATTGTCTTCTCTACTTTTTTGTTGCTTGCTAATCTTCTAGAATAAATGCTGCAAATACTATAAAATTTCTACTCAATTTACAATATTATGTTCAACGTGTTTTGATTTATTTCATTTATGCAATATCAATTTTATTTCAATTACTTCTAATTATTGTTATTTTTATTATGTTTTTCTCATAATTTTAGACACAATTTATTGAGAAATAAATTTAATTGAAAAGTATAGGAATTATGTGAAAATCATTGCATAATTTCACAATGGTAAAAGATTTTCACAACATTATGAGGAGAAAAAAACAAACAGGGCACCTTAAAGTTTGAAATTTTATGAAAAGAAGAAAGTTTTCTGTAGTATTTAGTGATTAGAAAACTCTCATAACCCCCAAGCAACCAAGGCTGTTCCCAAGACTATAGATTGCTCTCCATAAACTGTTGTCAAGGCTCCATTGATAGAGAAAACACCTTGAACAACTCATTGAACATGGAGAATTTGAACTGGTGCTTAGATACCTTTACACCTATGTTCTAGTATCTTTGATATAGAAAGGTACTCTTTATGCTACAAAACAAGAAACATAAACACCAGCAAAGCCACAAAAACCTTTGATCTAAAATAGTGTCCTGCTTACAAGATATATTAATACAATGGTAGTTGAAAGCTTGTGGGAGTATCAGGCCAGTATCTGATTTGACTTCAGACCCCCTCCACCACATGGAACCCATATCTGACACTATTTCAGTGACTAAGAACCTGAGAATACATAGCCATGGACCTAGGGTAGAAGCAAATACTACTGGTCTTTTAAAAATAAATAAGATGAATAAAATGACTACTAATGATATTCTGCGATAACTAGAGATCAGTGCCTTTCTCTTCCACCATCAGAAAGGCTTCCACCTACAGCCACTGGGAGAAAATACAGAGACACCCCCCCCCAACTAGACATTATGCAGAGAGTACAAGACCTTGGAACACTTAGTCCTAAATGGGATGTTTCCATAAAATGTTTCCCCTGAATGTACAGGGAACCTTTATAAAGGGTGTAAGATCCAGAGTGCATCAAGACAGCAAGAAAACAAAGTTCTATGTGTCAACATGGCCTCTCAGAGACTGAGACAGCATGTACATAGCCTACACATATCTACATCAGTTAGAGTCCACAAATATCTGTATCAGTTAGAGTCTACACATCTCTGCATCAGTTAGAGTGCTAAAGATGAAAGAAGAAATATACACATGCCCATCACTAATCCAGAAACATTTCCAAACTATAACCACGTTCAGATAAAAATTTAGTTTTCTCCAATGGAGTCTTAATGGGGTAACAAACTACTCTTAAGGGTAGGTTGTGTGTCTAGCATTAGATAGCAAACAGAAGGCTTATTCAGTGGTTTCTTTGGAGTTCCTTGTCTGTTAATGTTGTATCAGAGGTTTACCTGTTTTTAAATTTTTTATTTGATTCATGTATGTTTTCTTCCCCCACGCCCCTCCTTTTTAACCATATAGGTCCTTTGCATATATATTAAGACTTTCACTTTATTGTTTTTGTGGGGTTCCTAAATAGTAGGTCTCTCTTTCTTGTACCTTCTCTTGGGCCATATCCTTCTGTTTGTTTTGCCCAGTTCTGATGCGCTAGTTTTGTTTCATTTTATTATGTATTACATTATATGAATAAAATTATATTATTATTGTCCCATAGAAACCTATATATTTTTTATCAGACAGAAAGGCGGTGAACCCAGATGAGCGGGTAGTAGAGAGAAGCTGGGAAGAGTGGAGGGAGGGGATACTGTAATCAGGATCTATTATGTGAGGAAAACTATTTTCAATGAAAGGGGGCAAAGGAAACTCAGAATAATATTTATAAAACATAAGTCCATTTTCACCAACATAACGAAAGCTATGACAATCCAGAAACCCAAACAATTATTCTAATAGAAAACTGAACAAAATGATGGAGCAATTTCCTAAAGAGATGGGTAAATGGCTGGAATTAAAGGCAGGATATTTTTTAGCAACTTACAAATCAAAATTTTTGTAGTTGATTTACCCCAACTATCCTAAAATGAAAACATTTAAGTGAAAGTAATGTCACATGACATATGTTCTGATTACAAATATCAGGGCAGTTTAAAAAAAATAGATGTTGTTATTATTTATTAGGCATCGCAAATTTTCATATATGAGCTTTTCATCACAGGAGGACACATTACTACACGTCTACTTACTTTAATAGTCTCCGGCTCATTGTGACCATCTATATCTGCTTAGGAGGCTGAAGAAAGCATCATGACTTCAAGGGCAACCTCGTCCCTACACACGTAAATAATACACATGCAAATGCAGGGGTTGAAGGTTCTTTATTCCTTCCGTTAGTCTTTTAAAACTGAGTTTTTCAAGAAACTCGTCCATTTTTATTGCTTTGTTATATCCTTTGAATTGTAAATCAGGTTTTACTCTGGTAAGATCTGAAAGAAATGCATCATTTTTCTTATCAGTCTTCAAATGTATTAATAGTTGATTGTTATGGTCCAGGATATGACATATCTGTGACCATTTTATAAGCACCTTAGAAGAAGGATTACTAGGTTTCATATTAGAAGTCACACCCTTATGCCCACCCTGATTTCTTCTTTTAATCCAGTCTATTTCAGAAAGAACATTCAAGATTGGCAACGCTTAACTGAATTTTCCTATTTCTTTATCTCTGTCAGTTTTAGACATATTTTCAAGGTGCTTTCATTAAACAACTACACATGTAGGTTTGTTTGGTTGTGATGTTGAGTTTACACTTTTGGGAATACAAAATCTTGCCCCCCTTTTTTTTAATTGGTGTACCTTACCTTTAAACCTACATAGTTGGTTACAATCCCTTTTCCTTCGGTTGTAGGTGTCTTGTGTCATTCCTGAAGTTCTCACTAGATCTTTCAGTGAATCTCTTGTTGGTTTCTTTTTCTTGTATCTTACTTTTTCATATAGTCTGACAATACCCGCATTTTTAGTTGGCATGCCTGTGTGATAGCTAATCTTGGCTGTCAATTTGAAATGTTTAGCAAGAGGGAACCTCAATTGAGGAATTGCCTCCATCAGACTCCCTGTGAGCATGTCTGTAGGCTATTTTTTTATTATTATTATTACTAATTGATATAGGATGGCCTAGTCCACTGCGGGGAGTAAGCTTGGGATCTGTAAGAATGCTAGCTCAGTATGAACCTGGGAGCAAGCCATTAAGGAGCATTTCCAAGTGGTCTTTGCTTCAGTTCCTGCCTCCAGGTTTTGTCTCCTGTGCCTGGCCTGTTTTATCTTGATAATGAACTATGGCCTATAAATTGAAATAAAACTTGTCTTTCTTGAATTACTTTTGGTCATGGTGTTTTATTACAATAAAGCCAACCAGGACAACCTGGTTGTAGTCACTGGAATATTTGGATATGAATACCTGTTCTCTATTTGCCCTTTCTTGTGTTGTCCGATGGTCTCTTTTTGTTACCTTTATTTTGATTAAATAAGTTTGATTTTTTTCCTGCCTATCCTCATGTATAAAGTAGAATCAAGATTGTTGGTATTGTGAATGATCTTCTACAATAAGTACCTGGATCCGTGAGTTTTATTTTGTAGAGTCTTGTTTCAGTGGGATGAAAATTCCAAGCATGGCTACCAGATTTAGGTCAAGTTACTTTTGGGTGTTTACAAAAGATGACTCATGTCAGATGCAGTTTTTACTCCTAACCTACCAGTTTACTGATTTAGTGACCCAGTGCCTGGTGTATTAACAAGGTCCTTCCACTCTGGTTAAGCTGGAATATCAGTATTTCCCAGCTCAGTGAACTTTTAATTTCCACTCTTAAGCTGGTGCCTGCTACAGTGGGCTGATGAATGCAGAAACCCTCCCTGACCCCCCCCCCCAGCTTCAGCTAAGAACTCATCTGTCATCTCAGGAGTTCCCTCCCTGTGCCCCCCTTCTTTCTCATAAACCTCGCCTACTAATTTCAGTTTTTAGGTCATCTGGAACTCTCTGTCTCTTCATGTCATGGGGACTGTAATGCCTTCCTTGAGCTGCTTTACTTCCTCATGATGAATACAAGGTTCTGCCATTGAAGCCGAGATGCTTGTGAGATGCACCTTCTCTCTGTCCCTGCTTTCAGGACGGACAGTTCTCAGCTCTGCACTTCTTTTTGGATGTTTTGTGTATTTGCCCCACATTATGCTCCACAACTGGGGCAGAAATGCTGCACTTGGTCTGTGAGTCATGTTGAGATACTGGAGTGTCAGCCCCAATTAAAATAGCTTCTCTTTGGGTCTTCATTACATCTCGTTCTAGCAGTTATTCATCTTCTCCATTTTCTTTGAAACAGGCTATGGTTCCTGAAGCAGTAATTTCATATTATTAGGGAATAGTTGGAATTTTTCGCATATTTTCTCAAACATATTCTATATTAATGAGAGTCAGAGTACACCTCAAGCAACATATTGTGGATATGAGTTTCTGAGTTCTCAGATATCAGATTTTGATTGAAATCAATTTTATTAAATAGTAAGGAAATAAATATATAAGATTACACTTACAAAATAATTTATATTGACTCTATAATATTAAATAACATTTATATCATATGTTGATATATTTAATAACATTTATACATTATTTTAATATCTCATTAAAATATTACTCAAGACATCAAAGCATATTCCATTCAATTTCATGGTTACTGCAGAGTTACAAAACAATGCTTGCATTTCTTTTGCATGAGTTAACTTGGTTTTCTGTCAAAACTGTTTATAGGTAGATTCTCATAACTGTTATACATAGATGAATATATTATCTGTGAAGAGAAAGGACAAATTGTAGAGATTTTCTTCCTATAGAAACTATAGATTGTCTGTTTATTTTAACCTCTTCCACAAGGATAATCAAAGCCCCCCCTTAGTTTATCTTTAGCCTAGCAGGAATGTTTGAGATTCTACATTTAATATGATACTTGTCATAAACTTTTGATAAATGACCTTCACTGTGTTAAAGTGAGCTTCAATCCATCAATATTTATGAAGAAATTATTTTTGCCTAGGGATTTCTTTACGATGTGCTTAGATTGCCCTCTTCTAGGCATGATAGATAGTAACAATGAGGCACAGGAGCAAACTTGCCCACTTTGCCCCCTCAGGTGTGGTGATGGCCTTTTGGGCGGTCCCCTTCTTCACTGAAGCAGCTTTGTCCCTGTCTTTAAGATGTTACTTCCATTTGGTAACCATCTTGGTACCTCATGCAACAGCTGAGATGGCCATTCATACATCAGGCTCCACTTTCCGGATGCCACCACTCATTGCTCACTCCTGCTGCTGCCTGTGAACTTCTCTTTGCTCCACCAGTGTGCAAGAAACAGTATCTTCTTTCTAGGTATATTCCCTATGAGAGGGCAGCATTGAACAAATTAGTCACTTAATGTTGTTTAACTAATAACTAATCACTTTCTATACTTGGTATTTACTTTTAAGGCTAAGGTAAAGAATTCAGTGATTTTGTTTTCAGGCCAAAATTATAACTCTATTTCAAGCCTGATTTAAGAAATTGAATGTATTTATGATACATCAGGTCTGATACACATAAAAATATATATTTGTGTTGAGAAAGCTATTAAATATACCATTTCTACTTCTCTTTGTGAGGGCCTAAGCAATTGCTCTCCAATTTCTCATCCTAAAAAGCTGTACCTCTCCTCCACGAAGAATTTGGTTTCATCTTATAAGCAGTATGTAGTTGAGCATATTTTCTTCTTTGGTGCTGTTTGGGAAGCTAAAGTCCATTGCCTTTATTCATATCAGGTTTGTATGCAACATTGCAGAATCACTGTGATTTAATTTGATTCCATGTTACTATTTTGCTTTTTCTGTTCTTATTTTTCCTCTTTTCTAAAAAATGAAGCTTCATCTTCTACTTTCAGGTTATGGTTCCTTGTAAAGTACCCTAAGGTGTTTTGAATAGAACAACATTTTTCTAGGTTGATATGTTATTAAATGAAGTCTTGCCAATTCAACTTCTTTGGTTGTGGGCATATTTTTCTCCCAATAACATATGCTATACTTCTGGTTCACCCAGGTAACTGGCTCTTCTTGGCTGGTAAACGAACAAGCAAACCAAAAGCTAAAACTCCCACCAACTTCTTAAAAGTTAGATGGGACACATTTCCTCAGGTTTTTATTGGCATGTTCATTTAAGCCCAGCATACCTACATTTTGACTGAATTACTTATAAAAAATAAATAAATAGTTTTCTGTAACAGCATGTTTGTCTGTTTTTATAGCAGTAACCAAGGAAGGGTCCCATTTTGCTTTAGTTTGTTCTTTTTTTCCAACCAGTATGGAAATTCTAGAAACTTGCATCCTGATGTAGTTAGCATAGTAGAAGAGAAGACTTAAGTCAGCATTATTGATTATGAGTTATTGTCTAAATAGTCAAATCTTTAGGGTTCTCTGTCTTTTGGAAAAAAAAAAAACAAACACTGTGAAAGCTACTAACTAGATGACAACATACCTGAGAGTCAAGGTCAGCTATACCTGAAATCCCCATTTGTTGAGCTGGCTTTAAATTAAAATAAACTGTTAAATTTATTCAGAAAAAAGGGACATTTTCAAGACTCAAAAATAATCTTATTCAGCCATTGTTCCCTCCAATTTTCTTTATTGGTTTGGAAAAATTAAATATAATAGTCTACTCTAGCCACTAAATAGAGAGAATTTTAAGGTCCTTGGTAGATCCTGAAAGCAAAGAGGATGTTGAAACGTATAGAATTATGGATTTTCCTATACACACATCCCTAGCATAAAATTAGTTTATAAAAGGGGACAGAGAAAGAGATTAATCATGCCTAGTAGTAAGATAGAACAATTATAATAATTACTATAATAAAAACTATTTTAACCATTTGAATTATTAATTTCTGGAATTTTCGATTTAATATCTTTAGATCATTGTTGACTGTGATTTACTGATATTCTCCAAATCAAACTATATATAAGGGAGAGTAGGTTATGTCAGTTCTGGTAAGTGTAGAAAATCATGGCTTAGGAGAAATCACTTTGCCCTAAAAAGCAATTTCTTACCAACAGCTTGAAAAGAAATTCTGAGTTTTGGAATGAAGTGCTATATTCCTTTGCTAAAGTTCCAAAATAGCACATCTTTATATTCAGCCTTACTAACAATATCAGGAAGCAGAAGCTGAGTGGAGCAGAAGCACGCTTCCGAGCATCTGCTGGATGGGAGGGATAGCCATCCTTTTCAATCAGTGGATTAAGATTCTACTTTAAGGAAATTCACAACCGACAGCTAAGAGTCAAGTCCTGAAACCAGGACAGAATATGGTTGTTTCAGACCTGTATTGGTGACTGCTTCACACACTATCTGAAACACTATGAGTGTTTAAAAAGAATGTTGGGGGTATACCCCATTCCCGATTACTTGGACACCAAAGAAACAATTCCTTAGCCACACAAGAGGCAATAAAATTTCTTTTAAAATGATACAAACAGCCCCTGCCACATTGGACACCATACACTTACCTATTATTTCATATAAATTTAGAATCGTCTTTTGTGTGAATTTGCTTTTGTCCAGTATTCTGAGTGAAATTCCAGCGGCCAGTTTTACCAGATATTGAACATTTCTATAAGCCGTTTTGTACTTTGTTTCTGTTTTCAGTCCTACAGCTTACAATGTCCTCTCCTTGTGTTTTGTGTATCTAGATATTAATAAAATGCTATGACACCCCATGCACCACATACAGCCAACTCCAGGAACACAAAGCTTACTCGTTCGGTCCACATGCACATGGGGTACTTTTTACTTTACAATTGAATTTAATCTGAAGGCAGTTTGCTTTCAGCCTGTTTCCATCTCTGTGTGATTATGGCTGCAGGAGGAAATGACCTATGGAACTTTATCAGCCTAGGTGTCTCTGTTCTATTCTAGACCAAAGATCAGTTTTCCTTTTGATTTCTTTATAGCCTAAATCACTTACAGTGAAATTGTCTGCAATCCTCTTTCTACCTATTCTAAAAAAAAAAAAAATCCACTTGTAAAAAATCACCAGAGAATCAGAAGTTTGGTATTTATATGGGTCTACCCATGTTCAAAAAATCATATATTTTCATAAATTAATAAAATTGCTCTATAACCATGAAAGTGTGGTTTAAAAAAATGAGTCCAAATAATAGACCATTTTGATGTCAAGACTGAGATGAATATCTCCATGCTATATGGTATATAGGGTTTAATTATGATAGCTTAGTAGTACATGAAAGTGAAGAATTTCTCTGACTTCTATTGAAGGGAAATGTATTAATGACTATTAGCTTTAAGACATAATATCAGACATTAGGCACTACTCTAAGGTCCAAAAGGCCAAACAACAGAACTGCTGTTCTCATTTTCCTCACTGATGTTGAGTACCTTTGGGAATGAACATTTAAATAATGTTTGACTTTGAAACAGGTTCTCACTGTGTAGCCCCTACTTGCCTTCAAGTCATTATGTTGTTCAGGCTTCTTTTGACATCATGATCTTCCTTTTTGGGAATATAGGCATCCACCACCATGCACAACTTTAAAGAATTTTCTTTAAAAATACATCCAGGCCAGATATGGTTGCACAAACCTGTAATACCAGCACTTGGGAGGCAGAAGGAGGAAGACCCACCTATATGGCCAGTTCAAGATCAACCTGAGATACATTAGACCTCCTTATCTAAAAAGCAAGCAAACAAAATCTGCCTAAAAGCTAGATATCCCTTTAATCTAAACACCCGAGAAGCTGAAGTTTGACTCTCAGCAGTTACAGACAGCCTAGGCTACACTGACATCTTCTTCAAGAACCAAGAGTGATATCAAAGTCTAGCAGATTTCCAACAAGCTTCTTTGGTGTTTAAGACACATTTCTATGATTTGTTAGCCACATTGATGTCTTTCACCACCCACAATTCCATAATTCAGTAGGAATTTATTTTTGAAATAGATAGGTTTTTCAGCAGGGCTACATGAAATGCAATATATTTTTAAATCCCACCCCCTACAGCATCTAGTAACGACTTCAGAAGTGACAGGATAAATACCTTTTTATAATTATATTATATTATATTTTATAATTATATTTTATAATTATATTTTATAATTTTTCTAAGACCAAGAGAACCTTATCTCAACAGAAATGTTCATTCTTTAAGCTTCAGTGTCAGGAGATTTTAAGATTAATATACAAATAATCAATACACAAATAAATGACCTTGATAATATTATTTACTAGAATCATTACTTTTGTCTTTATTTAAAAGAAAAATATTCAAGATATATACCAACATCTGTTACCATATGTATGGCATGCACAAATTACCTAAAATGGTCTAAGTATATGATTCTTCACATTTATACAAAGTAATTAATATTAGCATAGTGGCCATTAATAACTTAAATACTTATTTTTAAAATTCTGATTTTAAATATTCAAACACTGATATTTAAAATTCTTGCACTTTTTTCACTTCTATCTGTGTTTTCCCCCTTTCTAAAAGTTTCAGTGGTTTGTTTTGTTTTGTTTCTTAATGGGGGAAATTAAACAAAAGCCACTGGGAATTATAGAATGCTTCAAGGAAATAAAATCCTGCTTCAGTGAACTGTTTTGAAAGAAAAATCGACACCTAACACTTCCAATCCAAAGTATGGCTTAGTTTTATTACTTTTATTATTTTGTACTGCTAAAATGTCCCACAATTAGTACATTGGTGGAATTTACCACTATTTTATTATAGCTTATTGCCTAACTCCCTGGGAAGTAAACAAGACTTCTGGTATACTTGACCTGCCCTACTTCTCTATTTTGTCTTGCTGATAGGCATTGGGCAAAGGCATTAACCATGAACAATATTAGAAGAAATAACCCTGAGTAAGGTGTATATACATATATACCTTAACACACACACACACACACACACACACACACACACACACACACATATATATATATATATATATATATATATATATAAAAAGAGAGCATAAGTCATTCAGCCTCAAGATAATGATCAAAACCTTGTGTCTTTCAGTCTCAAGATCCTGGTCACAGGTGTGCCCTCCATTTCTGGATTGTAATTTATTCCAAAAATAGTCAAGTTGACAACTGAGAATATCCATCACAGCTACCTACAATTTTACACACACACATATGTGTGTGTGTATATATGTGCATATACATGCATATAAATTTATACATATATACATAGATAAATAAATATATACATACACACATATATGTGTGTATATATATATACTCATATATATATGTATATATGTATATATATACATACATATGTTTTCAAATTTTATACCTAATAAAATAATAGTCAAAACATATTCTTAAATGTAGAACTTATAAGATATTTTGAACAAAACTTTATTAAAATTATTGATTTAATTTAAAATCTTGTGAGTGTTTTTGGCATTTAAATCCACTGGGAGAAAGCAAAGACTTAGGATAAATACAAATTTAGATGAAATGAAACTTACTGCCAGCAGAAGGACCACAGCCTTAGAGTGAAACAGTGTGCAGTAAGGAAGGGGGGCGGGGTTAAAATGCGGTGGCTATCAGAAAGGTGTGCGTTACAGTGCTTCATGGAATCCACAGCTGTGCAGAAAGATCGCTTTACTTTCCTCAGTATTTCCTTACTTTCCTGATATATAGCAATAAAAAGACCATTTTCTCCCTTTCCCATAGGCAGGGTTTACAGAAGCAACGGAAAATGTTAATACCTCACAGTGCATCATCCTATTCTCTTCTCACCTACAGGAAGGCCACTAGGACCTCCCAGGCAATCCAGAGCAAATTGTCACTAGCCCTTCGGTTTGTCTGGATCGATATGAAGTTCCTTTAGCCATCAAATGGAAACTATGTGAAGTATTATTCAGGTCTGAGCACTCTAATCACTAGGGCAAAAAGCAGTTCATTTCTAGGCAGGCAAAAACACAGTGCCATCAGGTTAGGATGGGCTGTCACACTGCAACATGAGAAACAAACAGTATTTAGAGACAAATATACTTGTGAAAATAGCTTTCTTTAAATTTAATATTTACTGTGACATTTGGCTTAAAAGTCATTATTTGCTATTATGAATTTGTTAAAATATTTTAATAAGTGTTTACTCACAACAAAAACATGGAAAAACTTAGTGCCAACTGTTATGCTTTCTGTTATATAAACACATCCCAAATTAGGATACTGTGATCTTCTCTCTCTCTCTCTCTCTCTCTCTCTCTCTCTCTCTCTCTCTCTCTCTCTCTCTCTCNGGGGGTTCTTTTCTTTCCCTCCTCAGTCTTCTCCACTTTTATTGGTTTGTTTTTTTAGGATGGACCCTGAGTAGCAGGAAAATATCTTTTACCAATTTGGTAAGTTAAATCATGTTATTTAATTTACATCATTAATAACTTCTCCTTTAGAAGGTGAACTGTAGGAAAGCAGCCCATGCTTGGCCTTACACAAGTCTAGAGATACCGCAGTCCACTTAAATGGATAAGAAGGTTAGTATGGATAAGAACAATAATAATTAAGAAAAATTATCAAGAAAATTAAACAATATTCTGCCATCAAGAGTAATTTCCTCCTATGTCTTCAGCAAGTGACACAAAAGTATGTATAAGAACATCTGTGTATGTCTAAGTGTGTGCTTGCACACATACATACACATATTGACCTGTGCAAGTGCACAATCAAGGGTATGTACCCGTATATGGAGGTCAGAGAACACCCTTAACGCCATTCCTTAGACATAGTCCACTTATTCTTTTTACAAACAATCTCTTGCTTCCCTACCTAGAACTTGTCAAGTGGGCTGTTCTAGATGGCCAGTGAGCCCTGGATGTGCCCCTCTCTCTGAAGTCCCAGTGTTGGGATTACAAGCATGTTTCTCCATTCCCTGTTTATGGCTTATTTTATGTACATGCTAAAGGTCAAACTCTGGTTGGCATCATGGAAAAAAAAAAAAAAAAAAAGATTTCAGTGACCGGGCAATCTCCTGAGTTCTCAGTGCATCCTTTTTTCCTAATTGCTATATGGCTTTGTGGCATGACAGATCATCGTGGTCCACTTACCAGGAAGTAGACAGCTTGAGACTTTGGAAGGAGAAGCTAAGTCATATTATAGTATGAAAGGAAATCTGGAAATGGAGACCTACCTGTAAAGGACCCAGAACACACTAAGGCTATGATAGTGTCAATCACAAAGTAGTGTTTAACTCCCTGATCAGAAAGGTAACAATAGGAGGCCTGATGCAAAGTCCATGTAGGTAATACAATTATTCATGGAAGAGGGATGTCTTCTCTTACAGTTTTTCTGTGCTACAAACTAGAAGCAGGCTGTCTCGAGCATCAAGTTTTGCTACTGCTGCTCAAGTTCAAAGTTTTCCATATCTTGGTTTAAGTTTTCAGTATGCTCTTCCATCTTGAGTTCCTTACCCACTTCCTAAACATTAAGATAAGCATTTTGAACTTGATAATGGAGAGTTTTTACGTCTCATCCTCTTTGGAAGTTTCTGGTGCTTTTAGGAACTTGGTTCTAGGCATGCTTTCACACAAATTATCTCAACACTGCAAGCTCAAAAAAGAAAGTCCAAAAGTCCAAGAAGGAATGGGAGCGCTTATAATTTTGACATGTTTTTTGCTGTGTTCAATAATGTGCTCATGTTTGTGATGTAAAGGAAAAGACGGGAGACAGTGTGTTTTGGAGAACGGAAGAGGGGACAGCAAGGAATACAAAAGATGGCACAAGATAAAAAATATGAGTAAAGATATAATTGCAACAAATAATGTTATAAAGGTGGGGTAATAAGGCAAAGAAAACTGTAAGCAACCCCCAACTCTGTGTGATCAGCTCCCATGGTAAGGAATGACATGGGAGTGCCCGGAAAGGAGCTGCAGAACACCTTCCCGGTGGTGATGCTCACTTGAGAGGACAAGTGAGACCCAAACAGCAGACAGAATGGTCCCAGCATGCTGGCTGCCTTTTTGTGTTTGAACAGTGGCCGTCAGTCCCAGCCTTGCAGGTAATAGAACCCAGCGGGAAGAAGGGGCGTTACCCAGCGGTGCAGCCTGAACTGAGAGCAAATTTAAATTACTGAGTTTTTTTTTTTTCCTTTTTTTTTTTTTTTTTTTTAAATTTCTACTCTCTGCGACAAACTGAAAAGATTCCAGCACGCTAATTTAACCACCCTGCTTCTTCTTCTCTACCTCCCCCCTCCCTTGTCTCCCTGCTTCCAGGATAATTAAAAGAGAAACCTGTAAAAGCAACATTCCCGTGAGCGAGTTGGTGCTGCAACGTGCTGGTAAGAAAATGAATTTAATTTTTAATCTTTTTTTTTTCTTTTTTTGGCTTTTCCTTTAAAAAAAAAAAAAAAAGCTGAAGGCTTTGTCTCTCCAATGCTGTCATAAGCGTGGCTTCCCTGCTGTGAGGGGTTAGCCTGTAATGAAAAGGTATAATTGTCTGATATATGACCTCCGCGCCATACTTATAACAAGGAATAACCACATCCCTATCCACCCTGATGATGCTTCTCAATGCAAACTGACTATTCGATGCCCAGCTGCAGCAAGACTGAGATCGCTGCGCTGTGTCAAGGAGCTGTTCGGTTGTTTGGGGTTGGAGTTTCAGTGTCCTGTCAGAAGTCTTGACTTCCTCAAAGTTACTGCCTGACAGGTGTTATTATGTCTTCTAATAGGACCGGTCCCCAGCATAACGTTTTGATGTTTACTTCTTAAACAGGAAATACAAGGATTAAACTTCTTTTGTTTATGGAACAGTATAATTATCACAGACTTCTGTAGTCCAGATAATGAAAGACTGAAGGGAGTGCTCTGTGGAGTGGTTTTAATCCCTTTTTATCTGTAACTAGTGAGGGGTTCATTAGACCGTCGTGGAGGAGAGCCTCTATCGTTTGGAGACCTTGAACTTGAGAAGCCAACTTGATTCTTTGAGAGGACAATTTTTGATTCGATCCAATTAAACTCAACAAGTATTTCTCCACACTCTGACTGGAACTGCTTGGGGAGTGCAATACCTGTTACTCAGTGACGAGAGAAATTGAAACGCCTTGTAAATGTCCAGAGGCAAACTTCTCTCCCTGTGTTTAGAACGGGCTTCTTACGATGTTCGTGTATGCTGACTGTTCGCTGTAGATGAGAGTTCAAGGTTAGCACTCTGTAGACCATAGGACATCCCTTCTTTGGGTGCATGTGCATTTTACTTCTGCTAATTAGTACCTGTCGCCTGTACATTTTAGATTGTAGTTTGATACTATAGAGAAAAAAAATGGAAATATTATCGCCATTGTCATTACTATCAAACACTATGCATGTCATTTAAAAGTACATCTCAATGTAGTAAGTTTTGATCTTATGCAGATTTGAGTGTCAGAAATAGGAAGGAAGACACTTGGAAATACTTCGACTTTCTGAGGCTGGCTTCGATCTGGGTCAAGACGCTTAGAAGTGAGGACTTTACAATTTGCTCTTAAATACATAAAAAAAAAAAAAAAAAAAAAAACCTTCGAGGAATATAATTTGCTATCCTCCGCTGTGCTTTATAAGCTGTGATAGATTTTACTTAGTTTTAAGAAGAAAATGGAATTTTCTTAGCAGAAATATATATTTTTTTTTAGCAGAAATAGAATGGAAAGTTTTCAGAAGCAGTAGTTAACAGCTGTCTACCAAAGCCTTTGCTAAAGAATATGTCTCCCGTGGCTGTTTGAAGGTTGTGTACCTTTGTATCTTAGAGTGGAACAGTGCATCCACTGGTCTCTGAAGCCATTCTGTCTAATTGTGTCATCTCTACATTTAACAGCTCTGAACTTTGCCGCCCTTGGGTCTTCACCAATGCCCCCAGAACCACTTGAAATGTCTAAAAAGACTTCAGAACATTAGGAAATGTCAACTGCTAAAATAATTCCTGCCTCTCTACAACGAGAGAAAGCACTGTGGATTCAATAGTTCGTTTTTTAAAAATCTGCTCCCCACCGGTAACTGTCTGTTAGCGATGTTTCAGTAAGAATTGGAATAATGTGTTGCCCAGTAACAAGTAACTAACTCCATAGTGACTCTGCATAGAATCAGTGATCTGAAAGAGCTACTCAGAGCAGCACACAAGTCAAGCAACAGTGTATGTGTTTCTTAATTATGAAAAAGGCAAATCCGTTTATTATTTTACCATCCTCCTTAAATATTCAAATGTCCAAAGTCAGGGTCTTCTTTTTCACAAACTTCTAATTGAATGAACAAGTGAAAATAAATATCAGTAGACCTCTCCAAAATTTTATTTCTGGCACAAAATAAGAACAGGATTAGATAAGCTGAGCCTCCCAACGTCTCCTTAACAAGACTTGGAACAAGCAAAGGTGTTCGATGTGAAAGCAGCCTTCCTCTTGTACTGAACACCATGTAAAACCAGGGCTTTCACTGTGGGACTTTGTCACTGAGCTAGTAACCAACTTATGATTCTGTAGATTTCCACACCTGAAGTGGTGCCTCCCTCATTAATAAAGCATTGAGCAAAACTGAAGTTACATTTACCCTACCCACTTTCCCTGCAGATAAAGAACCAGCAATAGCCCCAAGGTCTGATCCCTAAACATAGATGTTAGGGTGCCTTTTATTCTTTCCCTGCTGAAGGGCTCTGACATGACAGTTTCCAAGTTGAAACTCTTACACAGTAACCCTGCATGTATCATCAGCTCTTGCGGCATGTGAGAATACTTTACACCTTATAATTGCACAGGTGTTGAAGTAGAAAATATCGGATGAAGAGAATGCACATTGTGACTTTTCACACCAACATACAGACAAAATTATCAAGATGCCAAAGTGAAAATATAAAGCCCGTATGAAAACATAAGAATTATATCTTGCAGATAAGATGAGATGTTTGCAGGATTTATTGTTAAGGGTGGACGTAGTATCAACCAAACAAGCAGTATGTTCAAATCTGGGCAGGGTGGAGGTCAAAAAGTTAAAAAGCCGCACCTTGATTGTCAAAATAATTCTGATGTATTGCAAGTTTACCTAGGAAACTAGTAAAGATAATTCAATTAATTAGCCTCCATGAACTTAGCATTGTGTCAAGTGATAAGAAAATTAGAGTTTTCACCTTACTTCCCATATTTACTTGGGTTATTTTTCTACGTGCATGTATTTCTATTATATCTCTCTCCATCTCTCTCTATCTCTTTCTCTTCTTCTGTCTACCTCACTATCTCTGTCTCTGTCTGCATATCTCTCTCTCTCTCTCTCTCTCTCTCTCTCTCTCTCTCTCTCTCTCTCTCTCTCCTGTGTATGTATATTTGTATTTAAATTGTCGATACAGGTTGACTTGAAACCCATGTTTACTGAGTGTAAAAGAAAAACGAGAAAAGAGATATATGTCAAAAATGTAAGGAAACATGAAGCCTCATCTCTACTCCTCCCATTGGTTTTATTGTTTAATTTCCTGAGTCTCTGTCTCCTCAACTTTAAAAAGAGAGAAGGAATTATTCCATTCAAATAGTGTAGTTGGTTTATTTTATCCATAGTGCAAATGGGTAACTCCTGTGAAAAGAAAGAAGCAGGTATGGTAGATCTTTTGTGTCAGTGGTCCAAATAAGGAGAGCTGTCAGTGAGTCAGTTACAGATCCTGATAGTCACTTCTGCACTGAGTCGGTACAGGCTGGCACCCTTCTCTTCCATATCATTACTGACACTGGAATATCCCACAGGACCAGGGAAATATCACAACAAAAGACTGAGTAGCAAGACACAAGAAGTCCGGAAAACTGCTGGAATAGCTCTTGCATAGAGCATGGGGTGGGGGATGGGGTACAGATACTTAAAATTTTCATACTCTTTTCAAATGTACTTGAAAAATTTGGTAAGATCTCATTGATAAACAGAACTATGGAGTCACCACAATCAAGAGGTAGAAAATATACATCCAAGCAAAAGTTTCCTGGTATCCCTATCCATACTTTTTTTTCCTCCATGCCTTGATTGGCTTTCCTTTACTAGATTAATTTGTATAGTTCATAATATTAGAAGACTGGAATATTATCTTAATAGATACATTTAGTTCTTTTATTTTATTTAGATGAGTACACTGTAGCTGTCTTCAGACACACTAGAAAGAGGGCATTGAAGTCTACTACAGATGGTTGTGAGCCACCACGTGGTTGCTGGGAATTGAACTCAGGACCTCTGGAAGAGCAGTCAGTGCTCTTAACCTCTGAGCCAACTCTCCAGCCTCCTCTCTGTGCTTCTTTGTGCCATCATTTTTTTTAACCTTTGAGAGTCATACATAATTGTACCCATTACTGCGAAATAGCATTTCACTGTATAGGTAAACCACATGCTTCTTCACCTAGTATTCCACAGTGCCAACATGCACATTTAAGACAGGATCCCATGTAGCCCAGGATAGACCCAATCTCCTCGTGTAGCTGAGGATGACTTTGGAGATTTGGTCTTTTTAATACCATGAATGTTGGGATTACAGATCTGTCTTCCCCACTTAAATACAACAGAGAGTTTTTTCTCTCTGTTTGGTTTGTTTGTATGTTTGTTTGTTTGTGTTTGTTTTGAGACAGGGTGTCTCTACATCATTCTAGATGTCCTGGAACTCTCTAAGTCAACCAGGCTGGCCTCAAACTCAGAGATCTGCCTGACTCTGCTTCTCTGTTTGGGGCTCAAGATGTATACCATGATATCTGGCCATTCTTCTAAGATTTTTTAATCTGTAAATTTTACCATTTCATCTCTATCTGTAGATCTATCATGTGTTAAGAGCTACTTTATTGAGATTCATATATTCCCATATGAATGGCTAACACTGGCAGTATAAAGATCACTTTCCCCTCGTTAGTTACTTTACATCGTTTGTTAAAACTGAACTTAGACTGTCTTATGTATGTGTGTGGGTCTGTAGAAATGTCTCTATCCTGTAGCATACATTTGTGTATCTAACCTTTATTAATTCCTTGCTGTGCTAGTCGCCTTACATTTTATGGTAAAAACTTAAAAAACAGATAATACGAAATCATCACTATTTGCTCTTCTTTGTAAACACTGTTTTTGGCTTCTACACGTTGTTCTCATTTTCCTATGACATTCAGAATTAGTTAGTAAATTCCTACCCCAATAAAAGTGGTATTGAAATTCTTACAGAATTTCCTGGAATATGTAGTTGAGTTGTAGAGTGGATGGCTGTACTGGTGTATGTCTACAACACAGTTACTCTGCTGTCACCCATGCATTTATTGGTTTTTGATTTTTGTTTTCATTCCAGAGATGGACTATGATTTTGAGTATAAGTATTTCTCCAACTTTATTAGATTTATCTCTTAATATAACAGAGGCATAAGTATTGTTTAAATACAACTGCACTTTTATCTGATTTTCTGAATATTTGTGTCTATTACATAAAACTATTGATTTTTTGGATAATAACCTGTTAGGCTCTGATATTGAAAAATTCAATTCATCTTAACTGATTGAAATATCTAGAATTTGCAGTAAAATACTATATAGAAATTACAAAAGCTAGAAATTTAAATGTATTGCCAGTCTTAGATAAAAGACTGAGTCTCTTATCGCAGAGTGGAGGGGCTTTTAGACATAACCTTCATCAGGAAAAGGCAGCTCTCTTGGATTGCTCATGTGCTAAAAAATTTTTCCAGTGACGGATGCAGTCCCTTTGCATACTGAGAGCCTGAGGGGCTGATGCCCTGTAAGGGTTTCTTGTATCTATGTTCAGGAGAGAAGCAAGCTGGCATCGGTCTTCTGGAATGTTCGGTGTAGTAACAGTCTAAAATAGTCTCATAGCAGAGTTGGAAGTATTCCTTTCTCTTCTGTTTCACAAACCATTTTGTGTCACATTAGAATTCTGTTCTGTCTCTAAATGTTTGCTGGAATTTACCAGTAAGATCTCTGGTCCTATAGTTTTCTTTGTGGGAAAACATGATTACAAACCCAGTTTCACCATCAGATCTTTTTGGTGATTAACAGTCTCTAGAGAATTTGTATATGTTACTTGAGTTATCCCAGTATGATCATGGGATGTCCATCATATTCTTGTTCTTTGCATACTATGAGATGTAGAGTTAACATCAATTCTTTCATTAACAGTACATGTTCTAGTTTAATCTCTTTAAAAAGTCAGCCCACTCAATTTCTGTTTCTCCCATAACAAATTTGTATAAACTTTGGACCTTAAGTAATACAACCTTATTGTTTTATAAGGTTTGTTTATGTGTGCTAGTTTTAGGTATATGTATATACACTTGTGTAGGTGAAGGTACATGTGTGCACCTGAGTGGAAATTCAGAGCTCAATGTCAAATATCTTCCACAATCGTACTCAACTTGTGTGTGTGTACGTGTGTGTGTGTGTTCATGTGTGGTGTTTGCATGTGTTTGTAGGTGTGTACGCACTGTGCACGTGGAGGCCAGAGGAGATAGGAGTCTTTACTAGTCACTTCGCTTTACTCTTTGAGACAGGGTTACTCTCTGAACCTACAACTCACCAATCCAGCTAGCTTGGCTGATCAGTGAGCTCCAAGGATTCTTTTATCTCTGCTTCATCAGGAACGAGATCACAGGCACACACCGTAATGTCCAGATTTTATGTAGGTGTTAGAGAATCTAAACTCGGTCTCTCAGAACTATCTCCTCAGCCTGATTTTATAGTTCTACAGGTCAGAAATATGACACAAACCTCACCAGACTACGGCCAAGGTACCCCCCAGCTCTGCGTTTCCTTCGAGGGAGTCTAGAGAACTTGTTGCAGTTCTCAGCTCATTCCTTCCTGTTTCTTGGCATATAGACATGACACACTTTTTTGCCTGTAGAGACAGGGTTTCTCTGTGTAGCCCTGGCTGTCCTGGAACTCACTTTGTAGACCAGGCTGGCCTCAAACTCAGAAATCCACCTGCCTCTGCCTCCCAAGTACTGGGATGAAAGGCGTGCGCCACCACGCCCGGCTTCCCAAATCTTCAACGTCAGCCATGCTGGGTCATCATTTTCTCACAGACCTCCATTCTGCCTTCCCCTTTCTCATATCTCAAGTGAGAAAATCCTCTACCTTTGAGGGCCCATGTGATTATGGGTACACATTAAGATGTCCCATAATGATCTCAACAGATCCAAGCTTAACTCATATCAGGGAGCTGTCTTTTTTCATCTGAAATCATATTCGAAGATTTTAGAAGATTACAAGACAGACATCTCTGGGAATCAAATTTTCCTCCTTTATGGTTGTAACATATGTAATCAGTTTTAGCTTATTCACAGTATGTACCATTAAGCCTATGAATTTTCCCCATAAGTTCCCCTTAGCTGAATCTCACAAGTTTAAACTTATTTCATTAAAAATCATTTCTGAGTCATTTTTGACTACTTTTTTTTTCTCCCACTGAATGTAGAGCAGTTCATTATTGACTCTCCAGATGCCTGACGCAGATAGCTCTCTGTTACTGGTTTCCAATCTAATTCCACTCTGGACAGATAGCATATTCAACAAGGTCTTTGATACTTTTCCCAGTATATTGCTCATCTGGGGGAAAATTTTGACTGTCCATGAGGGGAATGTGTATTCAGAGTTATACCGTGTAGTATTTTGTGATTGCTTCTTATGTTGGTGGTCTCCTTATGTTCTTCTCTGTTTTTACTAATTTGACTTTTTTGCCTGTCTGTTCAATGCAGGTTCAGAGAGTGTAATAGGGTTTTCTACTCATCTCTATGTATAGATTTGTCTTTTTCTATTCTGGATTATCTCAAATTTATTTTATGTATTTCTATGTATGACTATGTGTTCAAATGTATGCACATATATGTAGAAAAACTAATGCATGTGTGTATGTGCATGTGGAGGCCAGAGGACAACCTCAAATTGTCTCCCCTTAGCACTATCTACCTTGGGTTTTGATATGAGATCCCACTTGCCTGGAACTCACTAAATAGGCTACACTGGCAGATCAGAGCTCTGCCCACCCCCACCACACCACCACATTACAAATGCACTGGGGTTATAAGTACAGTTCATCATTCTTGACCTTGGCTTCTTAATGTGGATTGTAGGGACCTAAGTCAGGTCTGCATGCTTACTTTGCAAATAATTTATCAAATGATCTCTCTGTTTTGGCCTGCTCAGTGCGTTTTTAGGATGTATTATTGAGCATCTGTAAATGTATTATCGATTGCTATCATGCTATCCTTCATTCATCATGGAACCTTCCTCTTTTCTCTAGTGCAATACCATTTTCCTTAGATTTTATTCTTGTTCATTAACCAACCTTTAAAAAATTCTATTTTAATTTTCTTTTGTTTTCTACTTATATCTTTGCATTATTTTGATAATTCTTTTGATTGCTTTAGGATTAGCACATATATTCAAACTTAATGTAATCCATGTGTCGGTATATTTCCATTGATCACATTTTCTATTGGTCAGATTTTAAACTATTTAATATGTACATATATATATACATATGTGTGTATATGTAACATTCATATATTTACAAGCTCACCAATATATTATTAATTATTTACTTTCAATTCTTGTATTCTTTCAAAGAATTGAAATGAAATACAGATTTTATGTAGCCCAAACTCATTTTACTATTCATACTTGGAATATAACTCTACTAGTAACAAAGTTACTCTCTGTTTACCTGAAATATTTCAGTTTCATCTTGGGTTTGAGAATGTAGCTTCAGTGAATGTAGATTTCATCCTTAGCAACCTTCTTCTGTTGCTGCTTTAACATTCCAATGTCAACTGAATTTCATAGTTTCTTAGGAATCCAAAATCAGTTCAAGCACCTCCCAGCAATTTCCTGTGTGTGGCTTCTCTGAGTTACAACTGTGTTTAAGCTTTCATTTCAGCAGTTAAAACTGCAGTATGTTTAGGAATGACTTTCTTTGTTTTGATCCCACATGAAGCTCACTGACTTATCTAGACCTAGATTTAATGTCTTGGGAGAAATTGTGCCACTTTGTAAAATGATATCATCATTTTTATATTTCCTGTTCTTCATAAGAAAACATGATATAGTCTACCATAGGTTCCTAATGTTCCCATTTATCTACCCTCTTTCCTCTGTCTTCCAAACTGAGTAATCTATGTTGCTAGATCTTTAATCATTTCCTATTTATTCTTTAGCCCTGATGAAGCTTTGATTTATTACAGGTTTCAATTAGGTTGTTTTTCCTTATTTGTTTGTTTGTTTGTTTTTATATTCCTTAAGTTTTCAATTACAATACTATTTATCCTTTAATTATCTGATCATGTGTATTATAGCTGTGATAAACCTTTTTTCGGCAAACTCTAGCCCCTGGGATGACTGGAAGCCAGTTTCTATGTCCTGTCTCTGCTCTTCTCTGTCACTCTTTTATGTTTATATGCATGTCTGCTTTGTTTTATTATAAAGTAGATATTACAGATTATATATTCCTGTGACAACTTATTTCATGAGCCTTCCATTATTCCACTCTTCCTTCTGCCTGAACATGACTGCCCCTCTTATCTTCCATATGATACATAGTCACTGATGTTTCTGCTCAATTTCCAAGTTCTAAACATGGCTTTTATTATTAGTCAGCCTGGAGTTCTTCCATGTGAACGTGTAAAACATGCGCATGTGTGAGAGTTCGCCTTTCTTCTGCTTTGAGTTTTCTTGGTTTCTTGTACTATTTTGCTAAACACAGATGCTTTGGTCACATCCCTTGGATCCTGCTTAGGATACTTCCAACCCACGTGGCTACTTTCCTCCTGCCTATGCATTGCATAATTAGAAAGTGTTTTCAGCTTAAAGAGCATAAAAATTATATATCTTGTTTCCTGAATCCTTCAGGAATACATTCACCTCTGATCTCTTCCTGTTTTGTTGCTAAACTCTAAAATCTCTACCTCACCTCTATCCTCCAAATACTGTGGGCTTGGGTTACAATCCTCTGCAGTTATTTTGATCTTTCAAGTTTGATCTTACCATTGGGTAGCCTCATACTCCGATTTCTGCCAAGGTTTATTAACAGGAATTGGATTTTCTAATGCCACATCATAAGTATTGGGAAATAGCCTTAGTCTATGAACTAAGAAAAATTTCCCCTGTGTAATTATTCTTCCTAATGTTCTTTAGACTATTTTGTCCACATTTAGACATATCCCATTCACTTTAAACTATTAGGAGCACTTTGTATATTATCCAGTCTTTATAAATGCAGAAGGTTTATATAGTTTGTGACTCCATTGCCCTAACTGTAAATTACTTTTGTAGATATATCCATATACAACTGATATCAATGTATCAAGTAAATGGTTTAAAAGTATGCTACTTCAAGTCAAATTTTTATTTATTTTTTTCAAGTATATCAATCTCAAACTTACCCTCTGGTTATTATACTTCATTTTTAAATATATGATGCATTCCCATCACACAGATGCATTTTAAGATCTAAAAGTGTTAAAATATTTTGATGATACCCATCGCTTTGAACAACTAATATATAATAATAAAAATAATTGAAAGCATTGAAGTTTACAAAAGTAATTTGGGATAAGCTGCCTTTCTTGAGTATGCTAGTTAACTGTGACTGTCTGTTAGATTTTGAACCACACTGGAGGTGTTCCTTTTGGCACGACTCTGAGCACATTTCCAGAAATGATTGAGGAGAAAGATCCACCCTGACTATAGGCAGCACTCCTTTATAGGCTGGAATCGCAGATTAAATGAGAAGTAAAAAGGTTACTGAACACCATAGTTCGTCACTCTCTAGTTTCTATCTACAGCTGGAATGGGACCTTTGTCTCCATCATCATGATTACCCTATCAGGATTTGAAATTTCGTCCCATCAAATTGATAGCCTAAAAACAGTGATTCATCCATTGTCAGGTATTTGTAGCATTGAGTAAAGTAATTAATACAATGATCTTTGTTCTGCTATGGAACAAACTGCTGAGATTCTAGCTTAGTCATCTAAAGACTCCAAAGACTCCATCAATAACTGACTGGAGCCATCATTGGCGGTCATAGTATACTGACATCTTATAAAAGATAGGCACTTAGGTCATCAATTGCTCATTTTTACTCTTTAATTTGGAATTCAAATGGGGGCTTATTGAAAAATACAAATGTCACCAAAAGAAGTTTTCAGTCATCAAATACATACTACCTACAGTAATAACTAAGAAGTACATGTGTAAGAACCTTTATTGGCATAAGTCAAAAGAATACTCTGTTCATAAAAATGAATTATAGAGAAGAAATCCAGTTCCCTACTGCTTTGGACACTATAGTGGATTAAAGTGTGAACTCAATCCCCGGGGGGGGGGGGGGGAAATGTTGATTAATAATCTCAACTATCTTACAATGTAAACCTATTTGGAAAAGAGCCCACTGCAGATATAATTAGTTAAGATTACACTGAAGTAAAGCCGTCCTAATCTAATCTGATATTCTTAAGATATCCACATAAAGACAGAGAGTCAGAGGGATTTGATCAAGGTGCCCTAAGACATGGAGGCAGAGGCCAGAGTATGTCTCAGCACACTAAGAAAAGCCTGGTAAATCATCAGGAACAAAAAAAGAAATCCCCTAAGGTTTCAGAAGGAGAATTACAACTTTATTGTGCACTTCTAACCTCCAAAGTTGTGATGCATTGGATAGTTGCTGTTTTAAGTTACCTGGTTTATAATATTTTATAACAGCTCATATATTGGCATCATTGCCAGAGAGACACATATAAAGGTTTGGAGAGAGAAAAAAAAACTAGTGATTTACTTGTGTGACTTATGAAGGAAGAAACTGAAATCTTAGTAAGGAATGATGTGTGTATGTTGCAGGGATGCTTGGCTATTTCTCAGTTTTGTTTTGTATCATTGTTGTACTTCGAGTCAGTCGTGGTGTGAAACAAACTAAGAGGAATAACCATCAACTCACTGAAAGAAAAACTGAGAGCACATTTCACTAGAGTATTTATTTGCTCAGAGTTACATAGTAAGTTCTTGGAAATGTTGGATAAGAGAGGAAATGACCATCTTCATTTTTATTTTGCCTGCCACCATAAATTATAGCCATTAAATATCAAATATTTGACCTAAAATGCTGGTCCTTGGGGGACTAAGAAGATGAAGTAGTGATTAATAGGACTGACTGTTCTTGTAGAGAACCTGAGTGTGATTCTCAGCACCTACGGGACAGCTTATAACTGTCTGTAACTACAAGCCCAGAGATTAGATTACCTCTTCTGGCCCTGGTGACCATTTCATTCATATGAACATACAGTCAGGGGGAATATATATATATATATATATATATATATATATATATATATATATATATATATATATATGAAATAAAAGAACAAAACATAAAACATTAATTCTTAACAACTATCTCAGCATGTGAAAGAGAGAGCTTTTGAATTAGGTAAACCAGGCATTGTATCTTCACTGCAATTCTCCTTTTTGTAGCTTTGCTGTTTTCTATAAGGTGAACAAGTAAGGTCATCCTGGGTAAGGAAGAGTTAGGTTCTAGCATAATCTTCAGAAGGAAGTCATGAGATATTCTAAGATATAGCACCCATAGGCAAGAGAAATCAGTATATAAATAGTATACTTCTTCAGAGCAATCAATTAGTATGGTCATAGTATATGAGTGGGTAGAATGGTGGGAAGGGAAGGAAGATCATACATACGGTCATGAAAACATATAGACAACATTTTCTGTAAAGAGTCAGAGAATCAACGTTTCAGGGTTTTCAGGCTTTTACCATCTGTGCCACAGTGTAAAGGAAAGTATAAATGAGTGTGTGTCTGTGTGTGTGTGTCTGTGTGTGTGTGTGTGTGTGTGTGTGTGTGTGTGNCCCATTTAAAAAGACTGGGGGAGGCTCTTTTTATTTCTCTCCATATACATGTGTGTGTGTATATATATATATATATGTGTGTGTGTATGTGTGTGTGTGTGTATATATATATATATATATATATATGTGTGTGTGTGTGTGTGTGTGTATGTGTGTGTGTATCTATATACATATATAAGCACACATTGTTTGTTATATATAATGAATTAATAAACTTTATTATATATAACATAGTAGTTTATGTTTCATAAATATATTTAATAAAATATAGGAAGAGAAAGAGGGAGGGTGAGATTGAGAGAGAGACAGAGACAGAGAGAGAAGGGAAAGAGAGAGAGAGAGAGAGAGAGAGAGAGAGAGAGAGAGAGAGAGAGAGAGAGAAAGAATGCTTTTCATCACCACAGCAAATGCCTGGGATTATCAGCTTATTGAAGCATAGGCTTGTGGTGCACAACATTTGTAGGCCCCAGGCACTGGTCAAGGGTACCCATTATTTCTAGGTCTCTGGTAGGTGTGACAGGATGGTAATGGCAGGGAGTCCACAGGAAAGAAAACCCAATGACCTCATGGCCAGGAAATGAAAACGAGAGAGGCAATGTCCGAGATCAGACCATCACTTTCAAGATCTTATTCCCAATGATCATCGAGTCCCACTTCTTGAAGGTCTAATGTCTCTGACGCACACAAAGCTGACGGTCAAGCCTCTGATGTGTGGGTCTGCATAGGACAGTACCAATGAAAGCTGCAGCGCCTTGTAAATAACACATTCCAACAAAGCATTATTTATGAACATAACAATTTGAATTGTATTTAATTTTTTTAATGGCAACCACTTAAAAACAAAAGCACATAAAGATAATACTAGCTTCTCACTACTGTGAAAAATTGCAGGACATGGTGGGCCCTGATGATGAAGCTCTTTGAGAGGAAGGCAGATGATAAAGACAAGCCTTTTTTTTTTTTTTTCCCAAGACAGGGTTTCTCTGGACATATCCATGGCTGTCCTGGAACTCACTTTGTAGACCAGGCTGGCCTCGAACTCAGAAATCCGCCTGCCTCTGCCTTCCCAGTGCTGGGATTAAAGGCTTGCACCACCATCGCCCAGTGCATCTCTTGTTTGTAGAAACAGACTATAGAGGAGACACGAATGGCCGACGTGTAGCAGCAAGTTCCTCATGGAAAACGTGTGTGCGAGGGTGCTAAGTTATCAGCTACACGGATGTAACAAGAGTCAGCCTTAGAGCATCCCTGAAAAGCTGACCTAAGACCATTTTCTAGTGAACTGGGAATGGTACGGCAACAATAAAGATCAAGAAGGTGACAATCCATTTATGAAAGAAGCAAAGAGGCAAGAACCCAAGTACAGATTTCAAATCCCAAGAAGTAACTGAAGGTTTTCCTTAATGGAAAGAGAGCTTACATATTTTAAATTACTCCTTACCACACTTCCGGCGAACTATCTTTTGTGAGTATCTGCAAAGATTTCCCTCCCTTTCATTATAGCTCTGATTTTTCTCTATAATTCTGATGTGGCACAGGGTCGATAATTGGCTGTGCACTCTGAAAGTGAAGCAGTTAGGCATATGGAGATAACAGAGGTTTCTCAGGGGGGGTTCCACATATTTCGAAAAGTCAAATGCCATAAGTCTGTCCTCAGCAACTCTGAGCAGGACCCTTCATACAAAACTAGCCTGTAGAGATCTCATTGCTCTAAGTGTGGCTATGTAAAACAGGCGACTGTGCTGGCACTGTCTCCATTGGAGGGACTGGGCAGGTAGTGATGCTTACCCCCTGGGCAGAAAGGCAGCCACACACATAATTGTGTCTGTGCTTCCAGATCCCCTTCTCTGGGTCGCATCCTTGTCTATAGAGAAAGAAAAAATGCAATTATATAATTTGAGGACCTCTTTCTGGGCAGCAGATGTTGAACAAATCTATGTATTGGTGGAAGGACAAAGAACACATTGTGTAGTAATTAAAACATTTTGGTCCTAAATTCATATACTCAATGTATGTTATATTCACAGGTAATTTGATGCTAACAAAAAGTGGCCCTGGTTGCTTCACACTTTGTTCAGACCTTCTCTGTAATTTCTATGCATAAAAAAGGCTTAACTTTTAAATAATGAACCCTTAAACTCCCAATTTTAGGCAATTAAGATGATGGAATGTATTTTTCTTTGAGCAGTCAGACATTTTCTTCCGTTTATTCTTTTGTAGATTCCACTTTTAAGCTGCTTAGCTCTTTCTTTTGTAACGGTTGTTGACAATTGCTTTTTATTTTGTGTACCATCACTTCTGAGTCACTTCAGCACCTGGCTCTGCTCATGTTAACTGTGGATTGCTGCTTGCCACTGCAGAGACTGCTGGGAGTTCATTCTCTCAAAAAGGCATTACAAGGAAGAGCATTGGTTAACTCAGATTAGTAAAGAGCCATTGGCAACCCGGGGGTTCTCAAAGAGAATGACTTTCTGGGAAAAATCACATGTTCCCAGTGTGCCTTTGTCTTGCCATTCCTGTGTCTAAGGGATGGTTGGCGGACATCCTATGTCTCTACCTTCTCATTTAACTTTAGGAAAACAGCTGTTCTTTATCCCAAATGCAATCAAGCCCTAATATGAATGATTCAACTTTACACTTACCCAAAATTAATTTTTTAAAATTATTTTATTAGATATTTTCTTCATTTACATTTCGAATGCTTTCCCGAGTGTCCCCTATACCCTCCCCCTGCCCTGCTCCCCTGCCCACCCACTCCCACTTCTTGGCCCTGGCGTTCCCCTGTATGGGGCATATAAAGTTTGCAAGTCCAAGGGGCCTCTCTTCCCAACGATGGCTGACTAGGCCATCTTCTGCAAGATATGCAGCTAGAGACACGAGCTCTGGGGGTTTCTTGTGAGGTTATACCAGTGCCTGGCAAATATAGAAGTGGATGCCCACAGTCATCTATAGGATAGAACACAGAGACCCTAATGGAGGAGCTAGAGAAATTACCCAAAGGAACTGAAGGGGTCTGGAACCCTATAGGTGGAACAACAATATGAGCTAATCACAAAATTAATTTTTAAGTAAGATTGTTACAGAATCATTAGTTGAATGCAAAGGTGGTTTCTTACTATTAAACTGAGAATTCAGTATTTTGAAGATACATAGATAAACTTTTATCTTTAAGAAGATTTATTTTTGTTATTTTTAATTGTGTGTCTGTCTGTGTGGGGGGAAGCCATTAGATTCCCCTAGAGCTGAATTTCTGCTGCATATGTCCCATGAACAGCAGGTTAAACATGCCTAGGGATTTTCATCTTCATTTTTCCAGATACAATAAATATTTTTTCTCCTTTTTTAAACCAGTGTTTATTTTTATCCTAGGTCTCTGGGCTATCTAATGTCAGGTTCTTGGTCACCAAAGCTGTGTTAAGTATAGGTTCCATCTCATGGAGTAGACCTTAAGTTGAATCAGTTATTGGTCAGATATTCCAACTTATCATGTTACCAATGACCTAGCATATTTTTTCAGTTAGTATACCTTTAGAGACACAGGATCTGTAGCTGGCTAAGTACTTATGCTTCTCTTTTTATAGCATTCAGATTACCTTCCTATACCAAAGATACTAGAAGATAGGAGCGAAGACTCTATGTAGGAACCAGCTCAACCTCTCCATGTTCAATGAGTTGTATAGATGTTGTTTTCAATTTCAAAGGAAATGATAGTCATTGGCTTGTCTGTCTTTTGCATGATAATAGATTATAGTTACATGAATTACTCTAATCAGCTTGTTGGCCAGGACATGGATGAGAAAAGTGTAGGTATCAATGTTACGGAGTTTTTAATTACCTTACAAGTTTCTACCCACTGCAAGGTGATATGTGGCCAATGATACATTGCTTTTCTTTACTGATATTTATAGCCCATTGTACATTTCAAAATTGTATTTATTTATTTAATATGTGTATGATTATTTTGCCTGCATATGTATATGTGTATATATATATATATAT
>NC_034605.1:4776159-4785642 GCF_900095145.1 Mus pahari | reverse complement strand
GTGTGTGTGTGTGTGTGTGTATGTGTGTGTACATTCCATGAATGTCTGGTGACAAAGGTTGTCAGAAAAGGCATTGAATTCCCGGAGACTGGAATTACAGATGCTTGTAAAATTATACCACATGGGTTCCTCTACAAGAGCAACAAGCCCTCTTAAATACTGAACCATCTCTGCAGTCTCTTCATTGTACTTTTCTTCATAAATATGTCATTCATTTTCTCCCATTGATTTATGCTTACTTCGATTTAAGCATTCCCCAGAAAATTTGATGTCATGAGGAAGGGATACAATAACCACACATCCATATCTAGGGGCAAGGCTTCTAGACCTAACTTTGAACTGAACAACAACAACAAAAATCAGTTACAAAAGACAGCACCCTCTCTAAATTTCACAAAATGTAAAATGATAGCCTTATACTAAGAAAATATGTGTCTTTTTTGAACTTATCATGAATACAATATACAATAAAATAAAAAAAGATAAATCAGAAGTCCGAGGGTAAAACCCTATTCAGAGACAGTAGCTATGAGATGTCAGCAACTCCTAGACATGGGTGAAGAGAAATTTCTTTGACCCTAGACACTTCTGGATGCCAATATATATCAGCAGTTCTGTCTGGACAAATTCACTTTGAAAGCATTCCCAGTGAACTATTAGTGAGGTAGTCAGTATTTTACCTGTCTAGGGAGAATGAGAAGTGGAAACACACATGAAGGTTTTGGTTCTGTTTGGTGACACTTGGTTAAATTAGAAACTTTGCTTGGTCATTTTTACTTGTTTAATTGAACTGCATGGATGTGCGTGCACATGCATTCATGCACGTGTGCATATGTGTGTGTGTACAGGTCAGACAACTCTAGGAAGGCTTATATGTCCTATCCTTACCTGTAGAATACAGTGCAGATCATCAGGCTTGGGAGTAAGTACCTCTTCCTGCTGAGCCGTCTTCCTATCCCTGGGTTTTGTTCCCTTTTGTAATTTTTGTAATCCATTCACATTTTATTCTCATCTTTGATCATCATAGGCACCAGAAAACATTCCAATCTCAGATACACCAAAGAAATGTAACTTTACTGTGTTTATGGCATGATTCTCCTGGAAATGTATACCGGGGTCTACAACACTTGGGAAGACAAGAGAAACAATAGAATTTCTTTGTTTTGAAATTTCAAACTCTTGTGTGATGACTCTCCTCTCGATTGTAAAAAGTTGACTCAGTTCTGTATTCCAAGTGAAATCTCAGAAGAGTTAGCGTTCCTTCTCCTTCAGTAACTTCAAATGATCATCTGCAGACAGAGACATAGGCTCAGTACATGAAATGAGCCAGAGTCAGGTTTCACTGTTTTTGTAGAAGGTTATATTTAGGCAAGTCATTTCTAGTAATGCATGGTTCTTAATCCCTTATGGCATGTTTGAGATGTTAGGAAACGTTTGCTTGTCTCTTTAAGCACATACAGGAGCTGGCACTATAAAAACTGCTGTAAGGAGGTGAACGGATTCCTTTGAATATGAGCTGGATGCCTGTGAGAAAGAACTATAAAAGGTTTGCATAGCGGGTACCTATGTAGAGAGTTCCATTTGGAAATTGTTGGATATATATATATATATATATATATATATATATATATATATATATATCTTTGATTTCATCAGGAAACATTCTGTTAAGAGAGGTGCCCCTTAATAATCCAGTGCACGTTTTTCCTTTGTTTGCTTCATTGGGAACTATCCCTTATACACCAAATATGGGAAATATATATTATACTTCATTTCGAATGGCAGATTTTTATTTTAATTTGCTCAACTTAAAAAAAGTTGATTAAGGAAAACCATTCAGCAAATTATGTTCATAACATGAATGTTCGTTGCTGTTAATAGATATTGACTGCAAATCATAAATATATAAGGACTGTAGATTAAACGGTGTCTTAAAATTTTGGTAGGTGTGATGATGCACATCCTTAGTCCTAGCATTCAGGAAGCAGAGGCAGGTAGATCTTTGTGAGTTCAAGGCCAACCTGGTTTACATTGCTAGTTCTATACCAGTCAGGACTAAATGGACACTGTCTCAAAAAAAAAAAAAAAAACACAACAGCAAGGAAAGGTCTCCTTTTATTATAACACTTCAGGCAACCTTATGTATGCTAAAGGGCACTGTAATGTTCAAGCCAAATATAAATTTTGCTATATTTACCCAAGTCATAACAAGATAATTTCAAAACAAACTACATTAATCAAGCTTCTAATTTTCTATCTTTCTGATATTTTGATACTAGAAAGTTTGTGCCGTTCTCAAAGCTAATTTCTAAGAATGTTATAAAAGATGTCTCTGACATGACACGTGCGCAATATGACGCACGTGATGGATGATATCCTGGTGTGAATATATATGCATTTAAATATATTAATAGAGGTAAAATACATCCTAAAACATGGAAATAGTTTATAATGGTCAGTTATTATCTTCAAGATATAAAGATGTCATATTTCTTTGACTCAATAAAACTACCTATGTTCAGGTAGCTATCTGCTCATTTTTTTTTTTTCCCAACCTAAATTTACTAATGAAATGATTATGGAGGTTAGAAATCAACTTCAGTCTTTACACTTCTATTTACTAGACTGGTCCCTAGACTTGTGCCGGTCAGCGAGAAACTGAAAGAGTTCTCTCAAAATACAGCACATTAAAATAATTAAAAATATTCTATAAAGAAAATAATTTCCCACCTGAGTCCTACTGTATTCCTCATTAACAGTTTCTAAACAAATGTTCTCTGACCAGCAGGTGGGTTAGAAATATAGGAAAAAAAAGCGTTTCTCAAGGCTACATACAGATGACAATGTTTATCCATGTTAATACAAAAAAATCCTCCAGCATAAAGAATCTTTAAAAAACATTGAACACAGCAAATAAAAGTCATTAAGTCATACAATGCCATTCTTAAATAGCACCCTCAGTAATTAGTCAGGCGGTATTTATGATTTCCTCAACATGGGCTTTATTTCTTCCTACACCGTTCTGAGGAAGAAGGTATTTTCATATGCAAATATTGCACTCATTGAAATCCTGTTTGAAGATAGCTTCTTCATGATGGTTTATGGGAAGCCTGTGCCACACACCTCTTTATATACCCTCCCTCTCTAATGCTACCAGCCGTTGTCCTCTGGGGACACTCTGACATTTCACTGGGGCAATATATTTTACGCAGAGTGCCGGAAGGATTGCCCTTTCTCAAGAATCAACTCTTTATTCAGTCATTGGTAACCAATTAAATTACCCAGAATGTTATTAGTAAGTCTTATAGGTAAGATATATTTCATGCTGCCATACTATCATCTTTATTTAAACAGTTAAAGCAATGATGGGGCACACCAAGGCCCTACGTGTAAAGGTCCAGCTATCCAGAAATGGCAACGTTGCATTTTCGTTGCTCAGTAGATGTTCTTCCCTAACAAATCTCCACATATTTATTCCAAATGTATACATTTAGCTTTCCAGACTGAGTTTAGAGTGGAAGTACCTACCCCTGTAAACATTGCTTTTCTTCCAAATTAGTCTGTAGGTCACATGTGTATGCAACTTGACAAATATGTACATGCTGGTATTCAGAGAGTAATCTGATGGATAAGTCCTCTTAAGATATATGAGGAGAAAATGGTATCATTCTTCATTCAGTGAGAGAAAATCAGCTGTGTTCTATTTATGGCAGTCGCAGGTTTATATTAGCAATGTTCACAGCATTCCCACCTCATGAGACGCTTGGAAGATGAACACAACCATTTTTGCAGAATTCTTTATGTTTATGTAGCATCTCTTCCCAGAATACTCCCAGGAGTGTTGTGGTGATTTTCACTGGAGTTAACTGCCTCTGTACTATTCATGTCTAAAATGGGCCTAAGAGCATAAGCCCTACAGTCTCATCATGACCAAAACGAACAGGAGGCTTTCTTGTACCCAGAAATATAAAGCCTGGTGATTCCAATGTGGAGAAATAGAGGCACAAAAGTGAAATCTACCCTCTTGTTGACATTCATGATCAGAAAATTTCTAGTTCTGTACTTAGCATAGATAAGACAAAATGCACCATCCTAAGATGATTTCATTGTTTATATTAGAGAACAGGGCGAGATTTGAATCATAGAGACACAGAATAATTGTATTTGACATTGAAGTGTTTTTTTTTATAGCTTTTCCAGTAGTAAGATCTTGGCCCTACTGGAAAGGCCAGAGATACATATATAGATGAAGACTCAGAGAAGTAGGGGTTCTAAGATTCTTGCCACTAAATTTTCCCTAGGCAAAACGTTAAAAACAGTAACAGTGATCAGATATCAAAAACACAGAGATGAAGAACTCAGACTTTTTCCTTTTGTTAGTTCTTTAACCACAAAGAACACACACAGAAGGAGACAGAGAGAGGCGTGCATACTTCTCCTTATAATGATTTTTACATTCTATGATTTAACTATATGTGATCTAGACCTAACAATTATTAAATACCAGAGCAATGAGGAGCATCTCCCCAAGAAAGCATATCCTTTGTCTTTGATTCAAGAATTGTTCACAGAGTTCCCACTGTTACATACTCTTTATGCACTGTTCATTGTTTTAGGCTATGAAGATTTTAGAATGCACTATAAATAAACAAGCCTGAGCCTGGTGCCTTGGAGTTTGTATCTTCATTTAGGAATCTGTTGACAGGAGGTTAAAAGCAGAAGGACTCGACAAATGAGGGAAGCGTCTGTCAGCTAAAGGTCAGGGGATGGAAAAGAACAGACAGGAAGAATAGAAACTCGTGGCAGAAGACTGGGAGATGCTAACTGTACCATCCTGCCCCATCCTGTCCTCATTTTGCTAATTCAAAATTAAACTTCATTTAACATGCTGCCTCTCTATGAAAGTATTTCATTGAAGTAAGGAAGGTAGAGGCAATGTAAAGTTAAAGCCACAAGGGCAAGCAGCTGGAGAAATGGCTCAGTCATTAAGAGAACTTGCAGCTCTCCCATGGGATCCAGGTTCTATGCCTAGCAACTACATGGCGGTTCACATTTGTCTGTAACTCCAGTGCCAGGGAATCTGACACAATCACATAAATGTATATTCAGGTAGAACACATACATACATACATACATACATACATACATACATACACACATACATACATACACACATACACACACACACACACACACACACACACACACACACACACATGCATAAGCAAGCAAGCCATCAGGGCAAGGGGACATGCAGAACTTGAGGATGTCTTACTAGATGCGATTACTAGAGTGAGTCACAGACACCATGAAGTAGGGATGCTGTGAGGGAGGGGTCTCTGGTACTTGGTGTGTTTAACAACTTCTTGTTACTCAGCATGAGTTATCACTGCTTCACTTATTCACAGTGTGAATTTTACACAGTGGAATGGCCAAGTGGCCTGTCACAAAGCAGAAGAATATAAGCACTGGGTTGTTATTTACAGGTAAAACCTGTTCTGTCTTGTTGTATCTTGTCCACTTAGTGGGCTAAGCCATGATGCTCATTCGTGTTGGTTTTGCATGGTTTAGATTGGTTCTGCTTTCACATTGACCTCCAAAAGTTTCAAATTAAATACACTCCTGTGCATTTGTTCTTGCTGTTAACTATTGGTTTTAGAGTGATTTTTCATGATTCTAGATCTGCTCTCCCTCTGGATGTCTGCTGGCTATCTCCCAATAAGAAGAACAATAAATAATAATAATAATAATAATAATAATAATAATAATAATAATAATAAAAGCTTGTTTTAAAATTTTAATTTCAGATGTTTCCTAAATAAAAAAATCATTATATTTCAATGTATAGTTTAAAAGATATTAAAATAATAGACTATTTAACTTAAAAATATAATAGAATCATTAAAGATGATATTTTTATTCACATTTATACTCAATTAATATATCACTATAAAGGTCTTACAATGAATACCAAACAAAATGAGGATGCTTTAAACTGTATTGGAATTTGCTCGTATCAAACAGTTCAGAGTAAAAGTGAGAAACTTCAATTAATTAGGTTATATTTATAATATAAAGATAGCAAAATTCTGATCATTTAGAGATGCTATTTTAATAACTTTCAGCCAATAGTCTATGTAGCAGTAAAAGTCAGTGTACTGATAATTTAACAGTGAAAGCCCTCCAAACAAGTATACATGATGTGGACTGCCATTATAAAATATCAAGTTTAAATAATATAAAATGTAATTAATTTAATTTGTTCATTTTCCTAAGAATTTACTGAATATATACTTAGTGCATTGACTACCAGTGCAACATAATAGAAGTAGGAATCAAAAAGGCAGACAACCCACACATGATTTAATGAGAGAAATGGTTGGAAGCGGGCTTTGAGTCAGACAGCCTAGAGTTTTAAATTCTAGGAGAACTACTCATTCTTTCTCTGAACCAGTCAGATTTTAAAATTCCAAGTTCATTAGTTTCTTCCTTTGTGAGAATGGAACTAAGACCATTTGTTTCATAGTTTCAGGCTTCCCAAAGCAAATGAGATGGTTGAGGAGGGTACTGAGTATGGCATCTGGATACACTGAGCCTTTGTGTCCCTGCCAGCGATAGTGAACTGCACACACTTCATATGTATTTTGCCACTCAGTGCAGTCACCAATATCACCACAGATGGTTCTCAACCTTCCCAGCACTACAACCCTTTAGTACAGTCTCTCATGCTGTGGTGTCCCCAGTCACAAAAGTTACTTTCATTCTTACTTCATAACTGTAATATTGCTACAGTTACAAATAGTAATGTAAATATCTGTGTCATAGATGACCCCTATATAAGGGTCATTTGACCCCTAAAGGGGTCACAACCCACAGGTTGAAAACTGCAGCTCTAGGTGACAAACTGAATACCAAATTAATGGCTGCCAGGCAGTGTTTTTATTGTTTTTGTACTTAAACATTTGACTTTTCCACCACCCGTCAACATTGATACTTATTTCCAGTGAAATACAATATAAAGAAACTCAATGGCTATATTATTAGAAATATGTAATTGTGGGCTGAGGATAGAATGCATGAGACTCAGGATTCTATCACAAGTGCCACCAAAGAGAAAAGGGGATGGGGAGAGGAGGAATGTGAGAGAGAGAGAGACAGACAGAGAGAGACAGAGAGATAGGGACAGGGGTTATTTTGAGGTACCCAATTAATATTAAGCTAAAGATTATTTTCACTATCAAATATATCTACTCGCATTTGTAAAAAGAAAGTGATACGAAGACAAAGAGCTTAGGATCATAATCTTAATTTTAAAGTCCTTAACTGAGATCCACAGACCCCAGCTAAACCCTCTACTCTACACAAAATGACAATGGCACAGAGCAAATGATGGTGGTAGGACTCAGTTTGACTTTTCCCAAGGAAGGAAATCTCCCATTGCATCCCAACTGAATCATCAGAGAACAGAGCAGTGATATGCATCCCACATGCCTGACCTTGCAAAGTCCCTTTAATGAAGCTTCACAGCATTCCTGATGGGCTCCAGAGTCACGTTGGGGCAGCTCAGCTGGTGAAGGTGCTTGCCCCTGAGGATGATGGCCTGAGTTTCAAATCCCTGGGACCCACATGGCAGGAGAGAATCAGGTTTTCCTTTGACCTCTAACCCACTGTGGACTGCATAGTAAACACACACACACACACACACACACACACACAGAGAGAGAGAGAGAGAGAGAGAGAGAGAGAGAGAGAGAGAGAGAGCTTCTCTTTACCTAGAACTCAATTATTGAAGGATACTTGATTCAACCTAATTAGAATGACACCTCAGTACTTTAAAAGAACAAAAAACAAAACTTTTATCTTTTACTAAGATTTATTTTATTTTTGTATGTGCATGTATCTATGTCTGCCTATGTCTGTCCCTTCTGTGTGTGTATGGGTCTGTGTGTCTCTCTGTGTCATCTGTGTGTGTATGTGTGTAGGTCTGCCTGTGTATCTGTCATCTGTGTGTGTGTGTGTGTGTGTGTGTGTGTGTGTGTGTCTGTGTCATCTCTCTCTGTATATCTGTGTATCTGTTTCTGTATGTTTGTGAATATGTCTGTCTGTGTTAGAGTATGTGCACATGAGTACAGGTACCTGAAGAGACCAAAAGAGGGAGGTGGAGTTTGTTGTGAGATGTAGGTGTAGGATATAAATTCTGGGAACCAAACAGGAGCATCAGGCATTCTTAGCTGATGAGCTACCTTTCCAATCCCAGAGACCTTTTCTTCCAAACTCCAAATGTCATCTTCTTCACTCAAATGACTAATAGCCTTAGGGATTCTGAATATAATTTAGAGCCATGTAGGTCACTGTGTAGCTATCAATAATCTGCATCATTTAAAAGTTAACAGCTTTCAAAGCAAGTTTAACTCAGTCTTTTCTAATTGGAGTATATCCAATCATATTGCTTGTTCATATTTCTCTACGCATTTGTGAATTTTAGTTCCTTCATCACTTTATGCAGCTCCCTTATCCATTTGTACAATTCAGTGAGCGTATGGTATGCGTTACACATATTCTGCATTCGTCAAATTTTGATTGTCATGTGTCAGTAAAAGAAAAGTAACTGCAACTAATGAATAAAACCTGCACAGGGGAGAACATTTTTTTTCCCCAAGATTTAGCAATACTTGGGATTTTCACTGTTCTGAAGAACTTTTATCACCAGGTAGCCTATGAATTATTTGAGAGTGACTTGGGCTGAAACATGCTCGGCCGGTTGTCTTAGAAAACAAAATGTGAGAAGAGTCGAACAGGGAGATGCCAGGCAAGGCTGACAGCTCCAATTAACCTCACAAAAAGCCGAGAAGTTCAGAAAACATCACTTTTTTTTTGTCCATTTGTTCTTCTAAATTAACAAACAAACAAGCAAGCCAACAAGCAAACAAAAACCACTCTACTTCCAAAGGACATCTGAGACTGATGGGGAGAGTGTGGCCACATTTATTTATACTGACTATTTTCTATTATTTACAAGGAGCACTTGATTTTATAACTACTTCATACAGGGGTCTAGATGTCAAGAAGAAGAGCAGAAAGTGCTTTCGTGGGAGAATTAACATCTCATAAATCTTTAATGCTTACCTGAAAAATCACATTTGAGTTTCCTTCCAATAAAATTCTGAAGTTAGGAGGAGAAGGGCGTCGCTCAGTCAGTCAGGTGCTTAGAGGCAAGCAGAAGGATATGTGTGCAAGCCACAGTACCCACAATCAGAAGCCAGGCATCATGTACACACCTATAGCCCAGATGATGGAAGGAAGCCGGGATCCAAGATGCTCACTGGCCTGCCATTGTAGCTGAATAAGTAAGCTCCAGGTTCAGTGAAAGACCTTTAAAAATAATGATGGTTAATAATAAGGCTAATTAATAATAATGTGGAAAGTTATTGAGGAAGACATCCATTTTGTCCTTGGACCATACACAAACACACACACACACAC
>NC_034605.1:4774444-4775590 GCF_900095145.1 Mus pahari | reverse complement strand
TAGTTTTTAAATACATGAAAGTATTCTCTGCCATCTCAGAAATTATAATTTATCTTATCATAGAGGGAGCATATTGAAAATTTGTTTCTGAGATTTCCATCTTCATTACAAAATATCAGAAGCAAACTATGAAGAAGAAGCTCTGTTGGACTCACAGTTCCAGAGGTTTTGATCCATGACTGATTGGCCCCATTATTTTAGGACCTGTGTCAAGTTAGAAGCTTGGTAGAGTAAAATACTCACCTCAGAGTTGCCAAGAAGCACGAGAAAGAGAGGAGAGAAGAGGTCAAATAGCTTCTTCCAAGAGCTTAGCCACAGCAATTCAACTTCCTTCTGTGAAGCCTCACCTGCTAAAGCTTCGGTGGGGCCATAAACTGGTAAGCAAACATTTAGAAGATGACCTTTTAGGGACAATCAATGTCATATTCACAATGTACATGACTTGGAAATTATTCACACCACACACACACACACACACACACACACACCTAAACATGCACATACTACACACACAGAATTCTTGAAGTACTCATGGAAGGGAATCAATCCCACAATATTGTTCAACAACAGAAGTTATTAAGATACTGTAAATTGTTTCACTCATTTCTTATCCATCTACTGATATGTAAAATATGGCCATTAGGCATTTGTAGGTTTGTCTAATCGCCATATGGTAGAGGAGATCTCCGCTGCATAACATTAAAAGATGCAGAGAATGTAAAGTGCCCAAACTTTTGTATTAGAAGATGTAGTAAGTTGCTGTGAACAGAAATCACTCTGGCTGTCACATTCCATCTGCCACTGACCATCTCTGATAGGATTATTTTGTTGTTGTTGTTGTTGTTGTTGTTGTTGTTGTTGTTGAAAAATATCCTTATGACAGGATATCTTACATGGTTACTTTTCTGAATTTCATTCATCCAAATCCAATAATTGGCATTCAGGGAAGATCAGGTTCATTATGGGTCTTATGGCCATAAATGGCATTCAATGTGGAGTCAAACCTGTCTGTGATGATTTAGAAGTTAGGGCACTTTTAAACATATGAAAATATATATATATGTATATGTGTATATGTATGTGTATGTGTACTGCACATATACATTCACATATATGTGTGTATATGTGCATATGTGTATATATATG
>NC_034605.1:4752260-4774038 GCF_900095145.1 Mus pahari | reverse complement strand
AAGATGACCTTTTAGGGACAATCAATGTCATATTCACAATGTACATGACTTGGAAATTATTCACACCACACACACACACACACACACACACACACACACACACACCATAGAATTGAGAGGATAAGATCAGAAGATTTCAGGCCACTATATGGATATATTACAAATTAGTGCAGGCATGGCCTTTTCTATTCATACCTGTACCCTGTGACATACAGAATTGTCACCAGGTAAATAGGAAGATGTGGACAGTTGACCTAACTTCCCAAGGAATTAATAAAGACAGGCTACTTGGAATTGAAAATAAATTTTGAAAATCAGAAGAGTTTTAGAATGAGAGATGTCTCAGCTGAAAAGAAAATGACCTTACGAACTTAAAATCTGAAGAACCTATAAAAACATAGCAGGAGGTAGCCACATGATATGAAACGTTGAAAAATGCCGTCATTGTTTGTCCTCCATGGACTCCTGCAAGCAAGGCAATATTATTTAAATGTCTGTAGGGGACCGGTTGCTGGAGAAAACTGAAATTTGATCACAGCTTAGAAAGTCACTGATTGCTCCTTCCCAGACTCAGCTCTGAGTCCCCCAAGGTCAAGGTTACAGGAACTGGGTTGGCACTTCGAGTTCTCCGACAGAGCAGACAAATGAGTCAAGATACTTTAGTGCGGATCTTTTCACTTCCATTAAGATCTATTCAATATATCATATTCAGTGTGTTTCAAAATCTCCATCCAGACACATTCAATAGACAAAGAATTGTCTCATACAGAAATTATACTTGTTTGCATAGTATATCCATTCTAAAATATGACTAAATGAGGTTTCCTGCAGTGTCTGCACTAGAAATAGTTTTCAGCCATTTGTGCTCATTTATATCATCGAGAAGAAAATCTTCATTCTGACTGTTTTTAAGCAGTATAATCCAATGTCCTTGTGTTTCACTGAATACGGGTGGCGGCTGCTTTATTTCTAACCTTAGGGGTTTGCCAGGTAAGCTGTAAGAAGCCCATAGCCCCAAACTGCTTGTGTTGGTATTCTTACTTTCATGCTAACATATTCATGAGTCATTTTGGAATCTGGATTCCTATGCCTGAAACAAAATTTTACCTTCTGTTCACACAGGAAGCCAGTGGGATCTTTTGGTTTCATGGAGTAGACAATTCAGTTAAACCACTGTGATTAAAGTAGTGGAAGTCACTAGGCCCATACCAGTAACCTCCTAATTGTTGTTCGTGAAATTTCGACATCTCTGTTGTCCCTGCTGTTCCTCACTCTGTCCCAAAGATGTATTCAGATTATTTTCAAATTTGGTGCATGTGAGCAGCCATGTTCATCTCTCCATGAGCTTGTGCTCAGAGCAGCTCTCACCACGTTTCTTCTTCACCGTGTGGTCCCTAGTCTCTGGGTCTCCTGATCATGTTTCAGCCCCATTAGCTTTTCCGTTCTACATGCCCTCGCACTGCTCAGTTAGTGACCTGGGAGTTATCCTTTCCTTAATCTTTCTTGGCAGCATCCGATTGCTGGGATGCCATTGTCCATAACAACACTGAGCACTTCTCTCAAACTTTCTGCAAGCATGCTTTTGTTGTTCTCCACAAGGGTGACAGCCTTATTTGCTGTGACCATCTTCACCTCCATCTTACTTGCACAGCTTCCTAACATCAGCCATGTTCTCTGCACTTCTTATTTTTCTACTTACTGTGACAAAATAGAAGCAGTGTCAAGCGGGACAGGTTCTTTTGCATCATGAGTTCAGCCAATCATAGCTACAAGAACAAGCTACAGCAGAAGCACGAGCCAGAGGGGCCTCATCACCGAGGTAGGCAGGAAACAGAAAGACAGTGTAGTGGGGGCCTTTTATTTTTAATGTTGAACAATACCCAGTGGTATATCTAAATCATTTTTTACTTTAAATAAACATGTGAATTCCTTCTGTCTTTTTGCTCCTGTGAATAAATCTCTATGAAGCAAGCTGAACAACCATCTCTTCTGGTCCTGGCTGCCATTCATTCATCTGCATACATGGCCAAGATCAAAATTGCAGGATATGCAATTTTGGATATGCAGGATATTTTTTTAGCTCTAGTCATCCCCATTTTATCTCCAGGAGAGGTTTTTAGGGGTTGTTAGATGGTGAGAGACAAATACTTGGTTTACCAAACTCACTGCCTAGTCTTTGGGGAACAGATGAGAACAGGTATGTTATGGCTTGAATTTGGATGGTCTGAATGTTTGTTTCCAAGGCTAGAGCCTTTGGCAGTATGTCCCGAATGACAGAAGTAAGTCATTAGGGGTGGAAAATCCAGTGTTCTACCCTATTACACATACCAGTTATGGTTGAAACTATCAATTTAATGTAGTATTTATTTTATCATCTAAATCAAACAGAACTTCAATGCCTTTAGGATGACGTCCAAATTCTTTAATGAACTGTAGGCTTGTCAACACTCCCATTTCTCCATGCCCTGATTGTGATATACTCTACTTGGTGTCATTTGCCCAACCCACTTCTAACCTTTCCCTGATGATCTGTAGCAGGAAATATGGCTGTCTCTGAGAAAACCTGCAGGCTCTTTGTTGTCATGAGTTGCAGCCTGCTGGCAAAATCTTTGAGATATATATACTAATATCTTTTCCAGGCAGAACAACCCTCTCCTGACACCAAGCTGATGTCTCATAAACATTGAATTAATTGAGACCTTTAGCAGGCACTATTATGTAGATAATGCTTCAAGCATCATTATCTCTTATTTTACTCCTTTTTTCTATCAAAGAAAAGAAATAAAGGTAAATAATAGAACCTCAAAATAATGATTTTCAAATATTGGCATTCAAAAAGTTTTCAAAAAAGGCTAAATTCAACATCATATGAACATTTATCTTGGTAAATTTTGAATGGTAGAATAGTAAGTAGATGAGGAACCATGAGGTTTTAAGATGCCATAGCAGATATTCTCTGAATATTAGACTCAGTCCTTTCTAATAAAATTTAATCTTTTAAGTGGAAATAACATAGTAAAAGTCCGGTGGATTTAATAAAACTTAACTTATATAGAAATCAGTAGGTAAGACTGGGAGATGACCTACTAGAGCCTTGTTTCATGTTTCATATCAAACACACTCACCATGCTATTCCAGAGTGAATCCCTTCTCCTGAGCAGAAAGGATTTGCTGGGTGCCTCTTATGTGTCAGAAAACTTGAGTCCCAAGCAACTTATCATACAAATGTCCAACCACTGATATAATGATTGGTTTTGGTCAACTTGCCACAATCTATACTCACCTGGGAGAGAGTCTCAATGAGGAACTGCCTATACTGTGCTCACCTGATGGGTTGCCACAGGGCTTGTCTTGATGGACTTAATTGAGGTGAGAAGACTCAGCATTGTCCCATTCCCTGAATTTGAGTCCTAGACTATGTAAGTTACAAAGGGAGTGTGCAGTACAGATAAACATTCATACATTTATTCTCTTTCTGTTCTGGACTATGAAGCTGGCCAGCAGCTCCAAGTTCCTATCTTGACTTTTCGGGGATGGTAAACTCTAACCTGGGGTTGTGAGTAAAATAGAAACTTTCTCCTCAAAGTTAACAGGGCATTTTAGCACCATAACATAAATGAAGCTAGGATACTAGACACACAAGAATGTGAATCTACGTTCTAAACATACATAACTAAAGGTACAAATTTAGCTGAAAATCCAAAGTAGAATGGATCACAGTACTACTCTCTTGCATTGTTTCAGTATTGCTCTACAGATTCTCAGGGACCTGAGTCCTAGTTAATCTTTTCTTATTGAAATAATTCTTCTTCTATGGGTAGAAAAACAAAACTCAAAGTTTGCATCGTATATGAGACAGTAGACAGCCATGAACCGTGCCCTTAATATGTTCTATGTTGAGATGATAGCTCTTTTCCTGTTAGGTCTTAATGGCGCTCCTCTTCTGAAATATAGCATAGTACTTGCAGTTACTCAAGAAGACACTCCTTGGAAAGAGCTTCAAAGGCACCCTAAAAGCACCCTCATTTCAACACATGTTCCCCATACTGGTAAACAGCAAGGTCCACAGACACCCAACATTGATCCACTGAACACCCACGCTTTCACTCCTTCTTTACAAAAAAACTAAGAAATTTTGGCAGGGGAAATTGTTACCTGCTACCATCTGACAGCATAATAATTAGAATGACTCGAAGTGACCTTTCTACCCGATGTTTAATGCAGCATGGACCATTTCTGAGTAAGAGAGACACGTAGGCAGGGAGTTGTGCACTTCTATTTCCTGGATTCTGTAATGAGTCCTGCTATTCCAGCAGGGTAAGCTAACGGGCTGTCACACCGAACCTCTTCTCTGTAGTCATTTTCTTCCTGTATTTGTATGTGCCAGAAGCAGTAGATAAAATGTAGCTGAAGTGGAAATTTCCATTTGTCTCTGTATATTTGATTGCTATGCCAACTTGTTAGATGTATCCATTTGTTACTCCTTAGACTGTAGCATTTAACAGTGCTTTTAGTGTAAGTAGGACTTTTTTTACTGAGCACTTAGTATGTACCTGATTGTGTGAACTCCATTTTATATGGACTATCTCATTCAGTCCTTGAGAAGGATCCTATGAAATGTTTTTCCCACATTACCAGTTCTAGCTACAAATATAAGGCCTGAAAAAGCTAAACAAATTGGCTCAGACTTCCAGCTGAAGAGTCTGGAAGAATCTATAACACCTCAAACCTTGAATTTTTAATAACTAATTTGTTCCTTAAGTTAAAAAAATTCAGTGGCTTCATGCATTTACACATTAAATGCTAATGTGTATTTAGTAGACTTAGTGAATATTATTATTTGTGAGTCTTCTAGTTAGTATCCGAATTCTTTATATTTGTATGTACCTGCATATGCTTATGGTGCTGAGAACTGAACCCAGGGCCTTGTAAATGAGAGGCAATCACTAAGCAGCATCCAGGCCCCTGGTTAGAACTGATATAGCCAATCATATAGCCCTCTCTTTTAAAAGCTTCCCTCATTCCAGAGAAGTCTCCTAATTGGTCTTTTAGAGGCTGCATCAATATGTATAACTGGAATCTGTGAAGGTTTTCTGGTTGCTTTAACACCATCTCTGTTTCTACACTACCTTCATATAATCAGAGAACATGTATGGAAACTGGCACACAATGGGAGCGAAAGTTAATGCTAATTACAACCTTACACAATCTAGAATTGCCTGGGAAATGGACCTACAAGTGTTCTGTAGGGAGTTATCTACGTTGTGTTCATTAAGGTTAAAAAAAAAAAAAGCCCACCCAGTGTGGCACGAGTCCCTTGACTGGCTTAATAAACTCTTTCTCCTTTAAGTTGCTTCTCTCTGGATCTTCTATCATGCCATGGGAAATATCTTAACAAAGACAAATATCTTTGATAAAATCATATGGGAGTGGATAGAAGAGAGGAAGAATAGACGTAAGCCCAAACCACCATACATGATTCTGGTTCCTAAAACATTATTAAACAAAAGGAACAAAGACACAGAGATGTATTGGTATAATATGTGTCAAAAGTTAAAGGTCTTTGTGAAAAGCAATAATGAAATTCCACTGTGCAGATGTAATCTACTCTCTTGTCCTACTTAATGATCTAATTATCATTTGAGTTTATGACAAAGTCAAAAGTGAAAGTGGACAGTCACCAGAGGCAGGAACTGTGACAAAGGGAAGAGATTGTAACAGCAAAGGAATAAGAGAAGGAATAGGCTTAAGAAGCTGATGGCAGCACTTAGGAAAAGCTTTAGGAAGATACCCATATTTATGGGGCAAAGAAAGGTAAAAGGAAAACCAAGGAAGGAAATAGAGGGCATGAGAGAGATGGCAAGCCATGAAAGCCAAGAAAGGCATCATCAATTCTATTCATAGAAAGGTACCTGTTGTATGTCCACTACATGCTAAGCACTGGCCCAGGTACTAAAATCAGCAACAGTGATGCTTTGAATGAAAAACAATCCCTGTAGTCTTAGCCATGTGAATACTTGGTCCTCAATTGATGGTACTGTTTGGGAGCTTAAAGAGGCATGGTCTTGTTGCATGAAGTATTTAACAGAAGGCAGACTTGGGGAGTCTAATGAGGCATGCAACCCTCTGTTCATTCTCTCTGCTTCGTGTATGGTTCAAGGTTTGAGCCTCCAGCTCCCTGTTCTGACCACATGGTTTTTCCTTCACCAGCATTGATTCTAACCTATGGAACTATGAGCCCAAATAAGCCCCTTGTGCTATAAGTTGCTTTGGTGATGGTTTTATTGCCACAATAGAAAAGTAATTAATATAGTGACCTAACAAGACAGGATAAAAAAAAAAAAAAAAAAAAAAAAAAAAAAAAAAACAAAAAAACAACCCCAAACTCTGCCTGCCTACCAGCTGGACAGCATAACAGAAGAAAAAGATACCAGGACACTAAGAAAATTGTTCAGTCAAGTATATATTAAGTGGAAGTGTTAGATATGAGACACCAGCTGTGGCACTGCTTTCAGAGCAAAGGGACAAAGGACAGGCACTGTCTGAAGCAAAAGTTTCTTTCGCATGGCCAACCAAGAGCACAGCAGCGAATGTGGCTGGATCAGAGAAGGATGGTGAGGAAGAGGAATGGGAGCCTAGGGTAGGTGCCATTGTGAAGATGGCAGTGGACTAGAGACAAGTTGGGAAGCCCCTGGAGGGTCTTAAGCAGCTTAGTGACATCACCACCTCAGGCTTGAGCCTTATCATTCTGCCTTGGGCTTTGAAAAGGGCTGGATGAAGTTTGTATTAGTAATTCTTGAGTCACTGGTGACAACACTGGACTGAAACAGTGTACAAAATGAAGTTCACCATGGGGAAGAGTCATAGCAGAGAAGGCATGATAGTCATTAATCGCAGGAGGCTGCTTACATCACAGTAGAACGGAGGGAGGTAGAGAACGAGGGCAGAATCAAGGGTAGATATTACTCTTAAAGGTCCACCCACAGGAACCTACTTCTTCCTGTCACCACCCTGTAAAGGTTTCCTAATTCCCACTGCTTCAGAACCAGAACGAAAAACATGAGGCTGCCAAGGACAGGTCAGGTTTGACCCACAATGAGTAAGAACTGAGGCCGGGAGACCAGAAAGAAGAGTCTTATAGTGATCCAAAACAGAAATAGAGGTGCCGAACGAGAGGGTATTGGGATGGAAATGACTAGAAGTGCTCCAATCCTAGAGAAATGTACAGTGAAACTGTCAGAATGGCTTATGGATCAAACAAGGAGAGAGGGGAGCCGAAAAGTACACCCATGTGTGAGGCCTGGGCAAGCAGGAGATGGAGTCCCCTACCCTTTGAGATCCCAGGAATGAAGTGCACCATCAGGGAGTATGTCCACACTTTAGTTAGGCCAAACGGAAACGACAGTCATTGATCCACAGTCTGGCCACGGGTCGGATGATTGGTAGTCACAAGTGAAGACCTTGCGGGATGTGGCATCAAACCTACAGGGATATGGAGAGCTAGACAGACGGCTTGGTGGTTAAGATTGCTCGCAGCTCTTCAGAGAAGCAAAATTCAGTCCCTAGCACCCAACTACTAGTAATAGCAGCTCTAGAGGATCCAACTCTTCATTATGACCCCTGTGTGCACTAGCATACATAGGGCAAACGCACGCATAAATAAAAATAGAATCAAAACTTTAAAAATATACTACAGTGATAAGGGAGTTTCACAAATGACGAGGAAGCAATCAGGCAACTGAAGTCATAGTTAATGGCAGCAAGTTTCTTGGGCCCCTTTGAAAGAGAACAGTTGAACAGTTTGGGCTTTATTACCAAGGGTAGAAACGTGGCTAGCCATGGAGAAGACTGTAAGAGGTGACCAAAGTGCACCGTGGGGGTGGGGGGTAGGGGGGAGATGCTAAGAAAGTTGCAGTTCGATGTTAGTTATTAGACATCCTACCATGTAAGACCAATAGAAAATGCCTTTACAGTGATTATTTGTTTGAAGGTTAGAGTCAAGCTCAACCTTTCTTTACTCTCTTTCCAAACATGGAGCTAAATAAGGTTTGCTGAAAAGCCAAGTAACAAAAACCAAGCAAATGAGTCCATTAAAGCCATGAAAAAATAGGAGGTAGAAATTTTCAGCTAAAAATTGATTAATTCACTCCATTACAAAGGGACATTTACATACCAAATAATGTAGTACAATTAATGGTCTCATTAAAACCTTTACTCACAAATTAGATAAGGGCTACAGGGAGGTAGGGGAGAGCCAGAGACAAGACTAAGGAGAGACCATTTTTTTAAACCATATTTTCTTCCCTTTTCCTGAAGGACAGTTGGCAGATGGTAGTGAGGAAATGCATGTCCTCCTCACTGACCCGTGTCACACGGAAGGGCTAAGACCATCTCTTCTGTGTGAACAAATAGGTCTTTCCCAAACATCTCATCCATGGGAGACTGGTTTATAAGGACTTTTTGTTTGTTTGATTGATTGGTTGGTTGGTTAGTTGGTTTGGTTAGTTGGTTGTTTGGTTGCTTGGTTAGTTGATTATTGTTTTTTGGGGTATTTTTTTAGGTTTTTTTTCATACTTTACAAGAATGTAAAAGTAATGTGTACTGAGCATAAATCTTACTGAAAATTTGAATTTAGAGCTTTCCTCAAACAAATCACATGGGATAAAATACTCTTTTGTGACACTGCTGGCCAGCAAACTGAGATTTCCACCAGCCAGTTGACCTTCGGTCAAACAATCAGGGTTCTCAATTCCTAACTTCACACAATTGGTTATCTTGGGTATATTCACTGCACTGATATGTAGAATATTTTTAACTATTAAGTGGGACTAAAAGCCTATCCCAAGTTTAGAGAAAATTGTGGTGGCATTTTAATTATGTTAATACAAGACATCCTAGAGGCTAGAGATGTGGCTTAATGGAAAAAAAAAAAAAATACTTCAGAAATGGTCCCTAGTACCTCAGTGCTAGATGGGAATAGCATCAAACCTGTAATTTCCACACTCAGAAGGTAGAGGCATGAGATTCTCCAGAGTAAGTTAGCTAGCTAGAAAGTCTTTACTGGAAAGCTCTCAATTCAGGTGAGACTCTGAGATGGAAAAGGTGAAGGGTAATCTAGGAAGACTCTTGATTTCAACCTTAGGCACACACACACACACACACACACACACACACACACACACACACACAATTGCTGGGTATATCTGTCCCTAGGTATTCTTCAAGGTTGTGGAACATAGCTTAGTGAACATTTTATTGCTGAGTACTATCCCATGGGATGTATATTCCACAGTTTGTTTAACCATCTACTCTCATCCCACCTGAGTTGTCCCTAGTTTGGGATAAGTGTGAAGACTCTATCAATATTCTGGTTTGGGTTTCTATATTATTATAATCTTCATTTATTTGGAATAAATATCAAGTAGTACAATTTCTGAGTAGGGTCTTTGCAAAGCATAATATTTTGGGGGCTAGCTTTATCATTCCATGTCCACAGCAATATACAAGCAACTTAATTTCTTTGCCTCCTTGCCAGTACTTGGTTTCTCACTGTATTTTCCTTGCCAGTCATTCTGATAAATGTATAGTTACACTTGAATTTCTCTATGGGTTAGTGATGTAAAACAAATATTCATGTGCTTATGGGACATGTGTATGCCTTCTTATCTTTTGCTCACTGCATAAGCATAATTGAATTCGTTATTATTATTATTATTATTAATTATTATTAATCATCTTTGTGCTTTTTGCTTGTTTGGAGGAACTGTTTGGTTTGGTTTTGCTGTTGAGTTTTGAAAGTTTTCTTTTATTCGATATTTTCTTTATTTACATTTCAAATGCTATCCTGAATGTCCCCTATACCCTCCCCCGCCCCTGCTCCCCTACCCCCCCACTCCCACTTCTTGGCCCTGGCCTTCCCCTGTACTGGGGCATATAAAGTTTGCAAGGCAAGACCTAGGAGCCTCTCTTCCCAACGATGGCTGACTAGGCCATCTTCTGCTACATATGCAGCTAGAGACACGAGCTCAGGGGGTGCTGGTTAGTTCATATTGTTGTTCCAACTATAGGGTTGCAGCCCCCTTCAGCTCCTTGGGTAATTTCTCTAGCTCCTCCATTGGGGGCCGTGTGTTCCATCCTATAGATGACTTGAGCATCCACTTCTGTGTTTGCCAGGCACTGACATAGCCTCATACAATACAGCTATATCAGGTTCCCTTCAGCAAAATCTTGCTGGCATGTGCAATAGTGTCTGGGTTTGGTGGAGTTTTGAAAGTTCTACATGGCCTTGGAGTTAGTGAAGGCTCTCTGCCGCTCCCAAGCTTCTCTCCTCACCCCTCCTGATCAGGTCTTTTACAGAACAGAAATCTTCACTATTTAGAAAGTGCAATTTATCAAATCTTCCTTCTAAGCACTGTGGTTTTGATACCATGTTTGAGACTCACTTGCTGTGCCTTCCTCTGGGTGTTCTCCCATGTTTTACTCTATAGTCATTGACATCTTATGTCATCACTTAACATATTGAATTGATTTGCATGAGGTCTATTAGATTGACCAAACAACGTTCTGCCCTCTAGTCCTTCCTTTCTTCCTTTTCCTTTCCTGTTTGCCTATAAATATGCAACTGTTCTCATGTAATTTTTGAAAAAGACAACCTCCATTGAATATTTTCATTTACCATTATAATAATCATTATTTGACTGTCTTTCAAATTCTCATTACACTTATTTATTGATTTACTTACTTTGTTATGAAGTATGAGTTTATATGTGTGTGTGCATGTGCATACATGAGAGAGAAAGAGAGAGATTGTGTGTGTGTGTGTCCACGCGCGTGCGTGTGCACGTGCGCGCGCACATGCACACGTGCACATGTGTGCAGTCACTGCATATATGTGGAGGTCAAAGGATAGCTTGGGGAAGTCAGTAGTCTACTTTCATCATGTGGGTTCTGTGGATTGAACTCCAGGCCTCAGGCTTGGCAGTGTGAGCCTTAACTGGCTATGTCATCATATCTCTCTTGTAAGTCCTATTATCTGTATATCTTGAGATGGGGGTCTCTCTACAGACCATAAGATGAAGATGTACGGTACTTTGTTGATAGTTCAGAGGACTGAACAAAAACTAATCATTTCTTCATGTTAGCTATTTCTCCTTCAAATTCTCAATGCCTCAATATGTCACTGAAACAAGCCCTTTTCTGTCATTTTTCAACAGCCGAGCCATTGTCACCTCCTGCTACTATAGGACTAAAGTTAAAAGCATAAAAGGAAGCATCTAGGTAGATCTCACATAAGCATCCAGAAGTCCTTCAGGGGAAACAAGCTACCTACCAGATAGTCAATGAGAGTCCATCAGTTTCACAGAATTGTCTTTCCCCTTTGCTCTCAGAAAAAGAACCTCTGCCTGTACCATTCACACCTCTCCTACCCACCCATGTAGAGATGGCATAGAGAGGAACCATTTGACAAAGTGTACTGGCTGGATCTCATACATTTGCTGGATCTACCTTCTCACTGCCAAGATGAAAGAGAATAGGCAGTCATTTCATCTTTGTGGATCAATCCCTGTCTCTGTCCTGACAGTGGTTTAGAATACATCATAAGAAACCCAGTGGCCCCTGCTCATCATCTTTGAAGAAATTTAAACCCATGAGTATACAAAACATAAGGTGAATGAAAGAAGCCAAGGAAAACCAATGGGCTTTGGCTCAGACTCATTCACACCTCCTGGAAAATTTCCTCTCAGAATCTCAAGAGGCCAAGGTCCTAGGTGCAGAAAAGAGATAAAACACCAGAGTTTTGAAAGCTTTCATCCCAGATGGCATGGTGTGCCTTAGCAGATTCTCACACTACTTCGCAGATAGCTAGAAGGGAGCTACAAAATTATGAAACACATACAATCCAAAATGGCACTGGAAACTGAGAACTGACAAGTTATTAGAGTGGGAAATGAAGTATTCGAAAGGAAGGGGTGACGTACACATATAGATGTCTTCTGAATGCCTTTGAATTCAAACTTCCTCTGTCCAAATGAAGGCTGGCGTTATAAAAATATGTATTGGGGAGAAAGATGGAAGGGAGAATTATACACTAATTAGCACATTCTAAGAGTCTTTGATATTGAGAATTCCCCAATTTAGCAGAAGTTTGAAAGGGTCGAGCCCTGTTTCAGAGATTGTGTCTAATTAACTCTACAGATTCTGAATCCACACCAGACAGGTGATGCTGAAAAGTGGGTGAGCCCACTTCCCAAAACATTTACTTTTGGTTTTGTGCATCGCACAAAGGAGCAGAGAAAGAACATTTGAAAAAATAAAACAAATAAGTCCAGAACAACCTGGGAATAATATCTACGTCTTGAACTGGTCCAAACTGGAACTCCTAGGAGGTGTCTGAGCTGTCTCACACAGTCAAATCAAAAATGCATGCGCCTTGCAATAGGCAGCCAAATTGTGCATCCTGCCTCCAGCAGATAAGCCTTCGAGGTTGTACAATGCTGTCTAGCAGGTAAAAGGAAAACCACTGACCCCGCTGAGCAACCTGCAATTCGGCTTGAACACGAAAATACCAGATGGATTGAAAGTGACAGACCTAATAAGCAACTTCCAGAATCTGCATGAACCTAATTGCACAAAATCCTTAGTGCAGCTGCTTCTATTTGCTTTCTCAAATCCTTAAGCCAAACAACCCACATCAGAGAGTCTCAGCATGTTCTTGAGCCACCAAAGCCATCTTAAATGGACTGTCAGGTTTATCTGAACCAAGACTCCAATTAGGAATTATTAAGGAAACCTTCCAATATTCCGTAGCAGGGAATAATGTCAAATCAGAATATTGGAGACATCTGTGCCTCGTGGTTTACATTCTCAATAATTTTCTCAGTCAGATTTCTTAAAATAAACACACACAATATATAATATATATTATATTTGTATAGTTTATATTAACTGATATATAAACTATACATAATATATATATATATGTATATATATATATGTTAATGAAATGATAATGACCAAATATCTTGAATCCCAAGATGGGAAACTGAGACCTTACTTTTACTGTGAAACATGTATTTATTTAGAATAAGCCACCACACACAAGGGCTTAAGGATCTGTTTAATTTGATAGTCTACTGTTTTTCCTATATGCTTGATTTCCCTTTCACAAATAATGTCACGTACTGGAAGAATCAGGAGGTGGCTGTAATGAGATGGAAGGCACTGGATAGTGTTCTTTCTTCTTGAGTAAACTGTCCTCATTCTGTCATGCCTCCTTGTGACATTTGTGATAGAATGTTTGTGTCCCCCAAACAGATGTGGAAATCCTAAAATCCCAATCTCCAGAGTAATGCTTTATTTTTTAGGAGGGGGAGCTTTGGGAAGATGATTAGCACAAGAGAGTAAAATACTAATGAGTGAAATTTTTGGTCTTATAAATAAATCCTGGACAGTTCATCATATATCCATCTATGAAGAGAGAATATAGTGAGAAAACAGCAATCTAAAACTGGATAGCATTAACTGGGCAGTGGTGGCACACGCCTTTAATCCCAGCACTTGGGAGGCAGAGGCAGGCAGATTTCTGAGTTTGAGGCCAGCCTGGTCTACAGAGTGAGTTCCAGGACAGCCAGGGATACACAGAGAAACCCTGTCTCAAAACAAAACAAAACAAAACAAAACAAAAAACAAACAAACAAACACACACACACACACACACACACACACAAACCCAGGGTATCAGACTTGCCCAGACAGAGTCTGCCAGAGTCCAGACCATCCAGACTTCAGAGCTCCGAAGTTAAGCACCCCTTGTGTATAAAGCATCTAGTCTATTGGAAGTTCATGTTGACCCTGATAATGTTATACTGCAAAGAACTCGTAGGCTGCTCTCTAAAGAACTTTCTCTTTAGAGAAAAGCCAGAGACTCGATTGACATTGCTTGTCATGGGGACTTTTGCTGTTTGCCATATCCTACAAATGGGTGAGTGAAGATTCATTAATAAAAAGCAAGGCAGCTCCAGCATGGCTTTGGAATTCCTCAGGCAGTCAAAGATTTAGGGATTTAGGTGCTATTTTGAATTTCTGTCTCACCATCAGCAAGCTCCGCAAGGAGAAATGCATACAGAGGATGCTCTGGAGGGCAGCATCTTTAGTCAGCTTCTGAATCTGGTCTTGCCTGTCCATTGTAGTGCCTACCTATAGAACCCATCTCCTACCAGGAAAGAAATTAACCTTATCACTTTTGACTTTGTTTGGGAGTGTACGTGGCAGCTGGACCAGCTTACATTCCCACCTTAGATCCCCGCCTCCGCATCAGCATTCATTGTCAGTCGTACCCCTGCCATAGCTGTTGGAACTGTGGAAGGGTAACATCTCAAAGTGTTTGGAACTTGCATTTTTGTGATGGCTGAGGGTTTTGAACATATATTCAAATATTCGTTGTTCTTTTTTATTTCTTTTCTTGAAAGCTGTATGTTCAATCCATTAGTCCACATATTTAGAAGTAAACAGTTTCTTCATACAGTATATTCTGATAAGTCTCTGCTCCCCTAAATCTTCTTAGATCCTCCCCTCCCTCCTCCCCATCTACTCAACTCCATTCCCCCCCCCTCACTCACTCACTCTTGCTCTCACTCTCACTCTCTTAATCTCTTGCTTGCTCTCTCTCCCTTTCTCTCTCATATACACACATACACACAAAGAAATAAACACAAAACAGAATTTTTTTAAAAAATTAAGAAGCACATGCAAACACAAAAATAAAACTAATAAAAACATAATCTCAGAAGCCACAATATGTCAAGGAAAGATCACTAAAATAGAAACAACCCTGACCAACCAATGTGAGACCAAAAACGCTTAAAAAATATCACTGAGTTCATTTGGTATTGGCATTTACTGCTGAGCATGGGGCCTGCCCTTCATTGTGGTTAATATACCCAGTGATAGATATTCCATTGATGAAAATTAATACTTCTTCTATAAGCAGATGGCAGTTGGAGATAGATTCTTACAGATGGGAGCTTGTGCATACTTGCCCCTCTTGGCATTAGAACCCTGAAGCCTGTGCAGACCCTGTGTGTACTACCTCAGTCTCTGTGAGCTCATATGCGCATTGACCCTTTGTGTCTAGAAGACAGTTTCTGTGATGTCATTTATCTCTTTTGGTTCCTGTATGCTTTTCGCCTACTCTTCCTCATGACTATCTGAGCTCTGAGCAGAGGGGTTTAATAATGACCACCATGTAGCACTGGGTTTTCCAAATATCTCACTATATACATTGTCTAGTTGTGGGCCTCTGTTAGTTCCCACCTACTAAAAAAGGAAGGCTCTATGATGACTGAGCAAGACACTGATCTACTGGTATAACAGAACGTCTTTAGGGGTCTTTTTATAGCTATGTTCCTTAGCAAAATAGCAGTATTTGATTTTCCCCTAAGACCATGGCCTACCAGTCTCTGGCTCTTGGCAATCTGAGCAGTGTTGAGCATGGGTTCTCTCATAGAGTACATTAGCACATCCATCAATACACAATGATTTTATCCACATGAACACTTGGCATTTGTAGAAAAATGACTGGAACAGAAGATTATTAGATTAAGCAACATAAACCAGACTGAGAAAGACAAATATCACATGTTATTCGCACATGTAGAATAGACCTGTCTCTCTCATTCTCTCTGTCTCTATCTCTCTGTGTGTTCTGTCTGTCTCTGTCTCGCTCTGTCTCTGTGTCTCTCTGTGTCTCTCTCTCTCTCTCTCTCTCTCTCTCTCTCTCTCTCTCTCTCTCTCTCTCTCTCCCTTTGTGTGTATATGTGAGGGGGGTTGTTAAATGAGAGTTGGTGACAGGGGGATAAATCAACATATTTTCCACTGACTTTTTTTTACCTTGCTTAGGAGTTCATCTCTTCCTAGGTGATATTGCATTAAATGTGTTCGTATATTCATTCATTCATCTGTCAAATGTGTAATGACACTGACAGTGTATCAGGATGTGTTCTTGTCACTGGGGTTATAAGTAGTACACAAAATGAGCTGAAACCCCTACTCTTGTGAGGTATGCATGTTAGCAGCAATAACAACAAGTACACACATGATAATGAATGGGCTGATGGTGCCAAGGGTCAAGGAAAAGAAAGCAGAGTGGGAATGAAGTGAGGGGAGGAGATGAGGCAGAGGCGAGGGTCACCACCACAGAGTAAGCCCAAACAGAAGGAGTCTCAGCAGAAATATGAATGAAAGAGGAAGGAGGCCAAGAATGTAGTCAGGGTAAGGGTCCTGAGGGTGGGAGGAAGGGCAGGTGCAAAGGACATGAATGCAGAAGAGCCTGAGGTGTTCTGAGAAGAGAACAGCTAATCAGTGTAAGTACTAGGTAAGCAGGGATGTAAGCTGCAAGGGACAGTTAAAGCAGAAGGCAGAGACTCCACAGCCGTGTGTGAGAATCTGTGTTAGGGTCTATATGACACAGGAAGTAATATAAGGGCCTGGAACTAGAGAGTTGTGTGCTCTGCTACACTTTGACTTATACTATACATATACATATATAAACATATATACATGTATACATATGTATTCTGGATATTCCACATAGATATAGATGATATATAGATATAGATTAGATATAGATTAAAGAGATAGAGATAGAGATAGAGATAAATAATGATAGAGATAGATTCCTCTGGGGTTTGTTATATTAACCACAAAGAAGAAAGGGTCCATAAGAGAATGGGCTATGAGGACAAGGTCAACATTTAAAGGACTCTTCTGCAGAGGGGCGGAACATCTAGTTAATGTCAACACTACCTCTTCTGCAGAGGGGCGGAACATCTACCTAATGTCAACACTACCTCTGCTGCTGACCCCTACATCCTTTGCCTACCTCCGCTGAGGCTAAATGCAGGTTCTGCCATGCAACCTCCAATAGGCTACTTCACTCTGCCTGGGTTTCCCTAACTGTGAAACATGGATGATACTACTACACTCTTCAAAGCTTGTAAAGAAACATGTGAGGAAGTATAAGTTAACCATTCTGCACAGTCGGCAACACACAGTAGGACCCATGAAAATACTTGTTACTCTCACTGCTGGTTTTACAGAAGGTCATGGTTTGTCCTCACAGATCCTCCTTTTCTAAGTGCATGAAACTACTGCCGTATGCAGAGCTATATCACTGTCATCTTCCTGAAGCATCAGTCTGAGACTGTGAACTTCAGCCTTCAGTAGCTAAGTGTTGAAATGAGTCACTGTCTGATGTCACAGTCGGTATATTCATGAAGCATCTTGGAAATCAAAAAAAAAAAACAACAACAACAACAACAAAAAAACAATTCTCATTTTCCTTTTAAGAAATAAATAAATGGGTCCAAAGAGATGGCTCAGTGATTAAGCTCATTGGCTGCTCTCCCAGAGATCCTGAGTTCAATTCCCAGCAATCACAAGGCGGTTCACAACCACTGCAAGATCTGATGCCCTCTTCTTCTGCACAAATGTAACACCCATATACATAAAATATAGGTACAAATAAAATTGTATTGAGATAAGTAAGATTAGAAACTGACCAGTGTCTTAATCCAGGATATAAGTAGAATAAGGGAATTAAGAATTCCCTGTAATCAAAATCTTGTTCTCTCCCACTCTCTATCTAAAGAGGAGCTTGCAAATATTTGTGCTGTGGATGACGTCTAGGGTAACAAATGGTAATGTGTAATACCAAACATCAGTAGTTCTGTATCTTAACAATAGAAAAATGTGATCCCTATGCTAACCACAGTTGCACAATTAGCACAAGATCATCCATTCAAACATGCCCAGTCTGGATACTTTAGGAACTCCTAATATGATCCATTAGTCATTTTTTCGTCTGTCTGTTTGTTTCTTTGTTTCTGCCATTTGGTGTGTTCCTCCCCTTCAGTTTAACACAGTTATCGCTCCATTTCCTTTTTGAAACCCCTTTGGCATTGGAAGATTGAAAGTTCATCTCCTAGTCTTAGATGGTGGTCATATCAACTCTCTGGCCAGTATCCTAGGCTTAGAAAGAAATACCCTTGTGATGGTTTTAGCCTGCTCCATCACAAAAGCTTCCTGTTGCCTGACCTGAGATCCTTCATGTCAGTGATTCCTATAACATCATTAACAACTGTATGATGGGACTTGTTTTCTGGATATGGTTGAATCCCTTTTCTGTTCCTATACTGTCCTGAGTTCCACACAATAGTAATAACTGGTGTCTTAGAGAATTCAAGCTAAGCACTCCAACTGGATCAATTTCTTGTCACACTGAATAGGGCCTTGTGCTATTGGTTTGGAAGTTACTTTGGTCTAGATTTAGTTGGTTTCTCTTAAATCTGCTCACAAACTAGAGGCCATGTGATATTTAATATAATAATTAAAGACCAAGAGACATTACAGGTCAGCCTTCCAGCGGATCCCACAGGTCTGATTTGATGAAAGAATAGCATTTTTTCCTTGATATAGCAATGTTACTAGATTGAAGACTTCCTTTTCTTTTTCTTCCTTTTTTTTTCTTTCTTTCTTTTTTATTTTATATTTTCTTCTCTTGTGTGTGCATATATGTATACATGTTCAGGTCTGTGCTCTGTACATGCATACTTGTATGTATATGTGCATGTGGAGCCAAAGGTCAATTTTTAGAGTTTTCTTCAACTGATTCCCAACTTATTGTTTGAGACAGGGTCACTCACTGAACCTAAAGGTGAATAATTCTACCAGACTAGCTGCTCAGCCAGCCTCAGGGATTCTCCTAACTCCCCAGCACTGGGAATTTAGGTGCACAGATCTTCCACATGGAACCCGGGGACCAAAGTCAGGTCATTCTTACAGGCATCCCTCTTCATTACTAGTTTACATCTCCATCCTCCCTTCATTTGCATTCTACTTCAAATCTTTTAAAAGAGACTATCAATTCATAAAAGCAACTACACCGATCATTTTTAAAAGAAAATTCCTTTGCCCAGTTTAAATTATGGGGAAAAAAATGAAAAATAAAGGCCATATGAGGATGTCGTCATATCATGTACCTTCAAGGTACATTTAGGAAAGCAGTGTATATACAATAGAAGTACAGAGTACAGAAAAGAACACCTGTGGTGCTAAGTAGTCTAGATAGCCCATCACTGGTGGTTGACTTGGTGTAAAGCCTTATAATTTTAAATTACGAGCTTTCTGTAGTGAGCTACAGGCCCCACCACATTCTATATTGACTCCAAAAAGGGAACAAAAGTACTTTAGGTGAGCAAAGTCTAGATTTCTTCTCTTGCCAGAGGCTCCTCCACCAGCCATTACCTCTGCCAACACCCCAGAGATATCCACTCCTGATGGATAGCTGACGGTTTCATTCATACTCTTCGTCAAGCACACAGAATTCCTGAGGGCTCTGGAAGATACGATCCTGGGATCCTCAGAGAATGTATGCAAAATAAAGTTTTAGATTGCGTTTGTTCTAGAATGAGATGGGTCACTCCGCTCAGAGTGATGGAAATGGGGAAGTTTTCAGAAAGAACTGATCCTGGCGTGTAGCTAGTTATCACCCATGATCTATTCGTAGAACTTACCCTCAGAATGGGCAGGTCCACCATTGACCTGTTGAAGGCTGATATCCACTGGGCCAAGTCTCTTTTCTTGTGTGTATGTTGATGCATCGGTTGTGTGTGTGCGTTCTAGTATATGTGCTCAGGTCACATTGGTACATGAACACACGTGAGGCTGGATGTAAAAATTCAGCTAGCATCCACAGTTTTGTTTTGTTTTGGATGCAAGATCTCACTGGGATTTGGAACTCACTAAAAAGCCCCAGAAGTCTGGCTGTCTACACACCAAGGGCCAGGGTTACAAGCCACAACTGGGCTCTATTTTGTTTTGGGGGTTTTGGGGGCGGGTGGGAGGGTCTGGGGATTGAACTAATTTCCTCACGCTTGCAAAGCCAGCACTTGACTGACCTATCTCCTCAGACCTGAGCATCTCTTTCTATGCAAACAGTAGCTTCTGAGAGGCTTCTGCATAACTAACGAGGACCAGAAGATACAGGAACAAAGCAGACATGACGCCTGCTTACAAGAAGTGCAGGAAGCAGGCAGCCCAAGTAGGACAGTGATTATGGGTTTTTCTTGGAAAGTTCCTCTTCAAGAAAGCCTAGGTTAAGCAAAGACCAAGGATGTGCCTCAGTCCTCAAGGCTGAGAGGGGAACAGTCAGGCACATTGCTGAAACCCACTGGCCATACAGTCCAGCAGAATTGAAGAGCCTTATGTTTGCTGAGAGACCCTGTCTCAGAAACTAAACATGGAAGATGGATGGCATCTAAGAAAGACATCTACTGGCTTCTACTTAACATGCTTACGTATGGATACCTGCCCACACATGGGCACAGACACCCTCACAACTCCATAGTCTCCACACAACAGCAGCACACATTGAGAGGCTAAGGGGAGATGCTGGAGGGAGGCTGTGGATCACCACCAGAGGAGATTCTTATATGGTAGGAAATAGTAGGGAAGAAGGGCATTGGTAACATGTTTCCCAGTTCCTTCTTCAAAGAAACCAATTAGAGTTAGCTAAATCTGTCAATTAAGCCCCAAACCGTGGAACACAGAGCATGGGTGCCACGTCCTGAATTGCTATGAGGTCATTCTGTGTTGCGATTCAAATTGTTGCTCCCAATCAATCTTCCCCTCAATTTCCTCATCAGCAAAATTGGGATAACCTCTGTGTGACTTGCAAAGCACAGCTAATTAACATTTATGACAAATGAGGAATTACATAACAGGTTATGTAAATGCATAATAGCAGGCAGAACCAAGCTGCTTTGCCTGTAGCATTTGACTTGAAAAGAGATCTGAAGAGACAAAAGAAAGAAGAGGGACCAAATATGGCGAGGGATAAATAAATAAATAATAAAAATCAATCAATAAGCAAAAAATGAAAATGCTGTTAAGGACAGGTTCCTGGACAAGTCAACTCCCTCTCCCCTAGGGCTATATGTAGGTTTGATGAACTCTATCATGGCATATAAATTATATTTTATAAGCATCATGCCAAACTCTCATAGTCGAGTCTGCATTTGCAATGAATCCACTACCTGAGAGGACTCGTGAAATCGACTGTTATGATAAGTATGGAAACCCATGGTAATCCTCCCCTGAGGTCATGCCCTTGTCTACCTGGCTGAGCCTAAAGGTCATTTATTTAAAACCTGAATATCTTCCACCATACTTTTCATAGAGTCATGCATGATAGTTGAGTAATTTTATTTAACAATTAAAAAAAGCAAGTGTGAGTCAATCTGGTACTAAACAAAAAAGAAATCAAATGACCTTGAGGAAGTAAAAAGAATGACTTGAATTCAAGGAATTCTTTTGAGCTTCCTGTCCTACTGTGCCTCACTAATACTCTGTTATTATCACTGTTCACTTTGCTCTAAGGAGGGGAATTGTTTCTGAGAGAGAATCCAGGACTCCTCAAGGTCATGGCGGTAGACAAGCTAAGTGGGAAAGATTTGCAGTGATATACAGGAGATTCACGCCGACTCGTGCGACTCATGTCTCCTGTTTTAGCAGTTCATATCACTGATGTTTTTAATGTCTCTCTCTCTCTCTCTCTCTCTCTCTCTCTCTCTCTCTCTCTCTCTCTCTCTCTTCTAGCAGTTGTGTGTGGCAGATGCAAATTGTGTCAGCCAGCCATTGGACTGAGATCAGGAACCCCTATAGAAGAGTTAGGGGAAGGTTTGAAGGAGGTGAAGGGGATGGCATCCACATAGGAAGAACA
>NC_034605.1:4708588-4752245 GCF_900095145.1 Mus pahari | reverse complement strand
GTGTGAGAGAGAGAGAGAGAGAGAGAGAGAGAGAGAGAGAGAGAGAGAGAGAGAGAAGATCTGGAGGTCAGAGGTCAACATCTGGTGTCATTCATCAAGATGCTTGTCCATCTTGTTCCCTTGTTTTTCTGAGACTGTATGCTTTTTTCCCTTGGCCTGAAACTTGCTGATTGTACTGGGGTGGCCAGTAGGTCAGTAATCTGTCTGTCTTTACCTAGTAAGCACTGGGACTATAAGGCACCATGCTGTTGCACAGGGTCTGGGAATTGAACTGGGTTCCTCATATTTGCATGGCGAGCACTTTCCCAAGCTACCTCCTCATCTACTCTTTGAGTTTTGATCAGTCACCTTACTGGATTCCTCCTAGGACATGTGAGTGCTGAGATTTACACTGTGTTGTTCTTTTCTGCCCTATTGCAGAATACTTTATGAATCTCTATGTCTTCCTTGTGCAGGGGCCATGCTAATCTCTGTATTGTTCCAATTTCAGGATACGTGTAGGCATCCATTGTATCATTCTTATTCTCTTTGAGCATCTCTGAAGTGGAGAAGCGTTCTAACACATTGATGTCAGGTACCCCTGCTTGGCCGTCAATGGAATAATGGTATGTCTGGACAGCCACAGGTCTTGGAGTATGTAGACAGAGAAGATAACAGCTCTGGCAAGAATAGGTGTGTATAGTAAAGTCATGGAAACAGTGTGTAGTCACGTTATCAGCTGGAGAAGTCACATCCCGCAAGGAATCCATCAGGAAACTGGAATGCCCTAGGTGGCAAAAATAAAAGCTACCCCTGCATGGTGGTTGTGAGTTACAGGAGAAATGACTCCTCTAAGTTCATGTGAACACTTGGTCCCCAGTTGGCAGTACTATTTGTGGAGATTATGGAACCTTTAGTTCATTGAGTATCAGTGGAGAGAGTGAGTCCCTAGAGTAGATATCGAAAATCTCTAACCTCACCCCCTTTTCCAGTTCATTCTCTCGTATTCCTGTGTGTGCTTGAGATGAGATCTCTCCACTTCCTGCCTCTGCAGCTAGGTCTTCTCCACTATGATGGACATCTAGTCCTCTGCAACCATAAGTCAAAATAAAACTCTTACATATGTTGCATTGGATCATAGCATTTTATTACAGCTACAGCTGTAACTGACAGAGTGTACACACATGTAGTTCCAGTGTTCTAGAGGCTGAGGCAGAAAGATGACAAATTCAAATCTAGACTGGAATATATAGCAGTAACATGTCACCCAAAAGAAGAAAAAGAAAGGAAATTAGGGAAGAAGGGAAAGTAATGAGTGGACAGGGAGGTGGGGGGGGGGCAGAAGTAAAATGTTAAAAAATTTCATATTTTGGTATAGTTTTAACTAGAAGAGTGCATAGCTATTAAACATAACAGCCTTAAAATTCTGAAGCAGGAGTAGAAAATCTGCATCGATGGGTCAGAGCAAACCAAACAACCAGAAGTCTCATGGAATACATCTCAGAAGTCTATTATTTAAATCTGAATTCCATACTTGCATGTCATCTTGATATTTCTGACAAGTGCGTGTAGAGATTTTTGACAGTAAGGAAGTTTCCAATATATTTTTACTATATAAAAAATAAATGTAAAAGACATAACTGTGTTTCTAAATTGCTTCTGTTTATTTTAAGAAATAAAACATTTGTCATCGTAAACCCCTGCACTTCTGAGCACTGATTGCTCTGTGCTGGGAGCAAGAGCAGCAGCAAATTCTAGTCGACTCTGCAGAGAGAGGATGCAGCTGTTTTTAGTTCTGCTTCTGCCACATCCATGGTGGAATTCAGAATTTACAGAGAGCTGGCTTTTCTCATTTTACTGGCAAAGGAATTGTGAGCTTAATTGCCCTCAGGGGTCTTCTGTAAATTATTTCCATAGATCTAGAGAAAGAAGATGACAGAAAATAAACATTCAGCATCATTGTTCTTAAGGCAGAAAAATTTTTATCTCCACAGGACTGTGTTTTCCACCTCTACCCCAACGTCTTTGGGGGATCTCAAAGGAGAAGAGGCCTTTCCAGATCTTTGCACATACTGCTCATCTCTCAGAATCTTACCTCTCCCTTCCTTCCCCCACTCTCTTCCTGAGATATTCACTCACCCTGACTGAGCAGGCATGACCCTTACAGTTCTTTATTCTCTCCATCTTCTCCACATCACTGGCATCTGCATGCTTGGAGAGAGACCCTATGACCTTCCACCTTGCCTTGATTCGGTGATGAACATCGAAGCTACTGGAATAATCATGGCGACAACTGTTAGTGAATTAATTCTTATCCCCCCATGAAACAAAGAGCAGTAGCACAATCACATCTGACATTTATTGACTGTTTGCCCTGCCATTATATTTCACTGAGACCCCTTACACATACTGCAAGAAGACATTACTACAAGTATTCCTAATGCAGACCTGGCCTGATAAGCCAGAAATGACAGCAGCTTCCAGCCAGACTCAAGCTGTCTGAGCTCAGAGCTCACACTTTTATCCAATTTAGCATGTTTACCTTCCATAAGAATTTTGGGTCTTGGGGGAGGGGAGAATAAGTAATAGAATTTAAACATGAAAAGAAGGAAAAAATGAAGAGAGAGAAGGAATAAGGGAATAAAAGCAAGGGATGGAGGGAGAAAGAGAGGGAGGGAGGAAGAGAGAGAAGGAGGAAGGGAGGGAGGGAGGGAAAATGGATCAGGAAGGTTGTCAGCTGCCCATCACCTTGTCTTTGGTCAGCTCAACCACTGAAATAGGAACTATGATGTTTTGACATGTGACTCTTTCCTGGAGTTCAGGCTGACACCAAAACTCATATTTCACATTTGAAGCTTTGATGCCTTAGTCAAGTGCATTGAAGACATCAGCCAGAGTTAATGTCAAGTTGTCTTATGAAATTAGCTCAGGTTGGGGAAGCAGTTTAGACTGACAAGTGTTCAAAAGGTAGGCAAAGACTGTAGCGTGGGAGTGTGATCTTACCTGCTCCAAGAGGCCACCGTGATGCTCAAACAACAAGAGTTCTGAAGGTTTTCCAAAAGCTGAGAACCAGCAATCCTGCTGAGGAATTATATGGTTAATGTGCTAGAAAGGTCTTCATAAAACGGCATTTCCTCTTCCAGCTTTCCAGCCTCCCATACCTGTGCCTGCCAGGTTCTAGTGTGCACACAATGGCCTCCCCGGCACCATCAGCTTTCACTGCCAATGAAAAAGCAACAAACCATGTCATAACCACCTACAATCTCGCTGAAACCCACCCAGCTGTTTGGACATTCCAACCAAGCATAGCATTTCCTTTATGTCTCTAGGAGACCAGGTGGCTGCAAAGCAATGAGTGGCACCCAGCCCATTCCCTCTCACCACGCTCCTGTGCTACTTCCTTCCCATGTATCGGCTTATTCTCTGTCTCTCTCTCGCTCTGTGTCTCTCTCTCTACTCTCACTTGTACTACTGATATGGAAGTAGGGATTTTGCTTTCTACAGGCACCGTGTTAGATCTAAAATGACCTTAAGATAAATATTGAGCATTCTTCAACACTTGTAGTTAACTGAATAGGAAAGACTGATATGGGGAATTATGTAACACTAGATAGCACAAGGTCATATTTTGTCCTACTGGATTGCTACTGTGTCATATAGACAAGCTGCTTCTCCTGTCTATAAGGACTCTGGACAGCTCATGGGTCTGCCCATGGGATTCTTTAGTTTATGGCTTTAGTAGTTTAGTTCTTTGAACTCCAACACTACAGGAGCAAAAATTCTCTCTTATTATCTTGGGCTGCAAAACACTAATGGAAATTCAGTAAAATCTTTAATTAAGCACTAAGTGCTGATGCATAGAATCTGAAAGGAGCTAATGTTTGCACTTAATATTAGCATTTATTTTCTTCTAATGAACATCAAAGTAGGTACACTGCAGCACAAACGGTACAAGATAAATGGCTTCCTATTAGGAAAACAGGAGGCCACTTCTAAGTATCAACAAATAGGCGACCGAGGCTGTAAAGGAAGAAAAACAGATGAACTGCAAAACAATGTAAAACATCAGTTCTAATGTTATGGAGGTGGCTTTGTGGCAAAGCACTTACAAGTGTGGATGGGGTGGGTGGGGTTTGAATTCCTATCCCTAGTATGCACATAAAGACCATATAAGCAGTGTGAATATTCGTCATCACAGTGGCCTACAGCAAGCAGGGAAGTGGTAGACATAGAATGCTTAGAAGCTTATAGGCCAGCCAGCCTGGTGGCATAGACAGACATAAGACCATATCTAGAATAAGGTAGACACAAAGGATTGACATCCGAGGTTGTCTCTGACCTCCATATATGCACCATGGAATGCTTGTACTCACTCTTACACAAACACACAGACACACACCACATTCGCACACACATATATATCATAAAATAATAGTATATATATATATATATATATATATATATATATATATATATATATGTGTGTGTGTGTGTGTGTGTGTGTGTGTGTGTGTGTGTGTCTTATCTGTTTCTAGGTACTGAGCACAGGAAGCAAATAACACAAAAAAATTTAAATAGACAAGTATTTGTCAGGAGTCAGACTAAAGAGTTAAGGCAAGGATGAATCAGGGACGTCATAATATAACATAATGACATAACATAGCATAAGAATATAGGATGAACTGAAACTTGACATCAATAACAATGTAGGGACAATCTGACATAAATTTAGGGGGTTTTAAATAAACACTGAGCTTAGAATAGGATATATATTTCAAAGAAAAGAAGTCTTCGAGTCATCATTGGCATTTTCTGTGTTTATATGGGGCCTGATCTTTGTGTCCATAAAAGAAATTCTGGTCTGAAATCTGGAAGTAACTGCTTTTCAAAGGTCTTAACTCAGAAGTTTGATTACAATACAGATTACATGAATGCTTGGGGGAAAATCTTTTATGTAAATTACTGTCGCCTAATATTAGGCTAAACCAGTAAAATAAATTCACAAAGTGAATGCATCTGAATTTTCGGAACAGAAATGACCCATGGCATTCTTTCTGGCAGTATTTCTTATAGAGTGTAAGATGTGTCTATATGATTACCATTTAGGTTAGCATTACAGAAGCTTTGGAACTTCACAAGTCAACAGCTAATTTGACTTCCTAGTAGTAGAGAAAGAAAAGGGAAAACAGTCCTGACAGATGTATCCCACGAAAGCAAAGTGCTGAGAATTAAAGAATGCCTCAAATGTGCCTGTCAGTTCCCATTTTCCTCACAAAGGTCTTCTCATAGATGAACAATTCCAGGGTGTTCTGCTTATAAATAGGCCACCTCCCAGATGTGGAGCTGCTCCACACCACAAGGCTTGCCCCAGGTTTTAAGACTAATGAGAGTGGTAAGTCAGACCTGCTTAAAACTGCCCTCACTTAGGCTGAACCATAAAGTACCATTCGAGAGACACACACAGGACAAGGATACAGGAAAGAGGCTCTGCCTTCTTAGTTATTCGCAAAGCACCAGAGACAGTCCCACAGTGCAGTGGAAGTAAATTGTTGCATTTAAAACAGTTCATATTCTCTAGCTGTTCCATCAGAGTGGGAGTAAAGCTGCCCTAGTACCTCTGTTTATTACAAGTCAACAAAATCTACATCACAATTTCTGACACCATAGACTCTTGTATTAGAATATTCAGTTCCCAGCTGGGAGTAATCCTGAGACCTAGTTGAACAAAATAGATCACTAGGGTGGAGCTTGAAGTTTCTTGGGCTGGCCCTACTTCCTGTCCCCTCTCCTTCCTGACTATAGACAAAATTCAACCAAACAACTCCATGCTACTGATTTCATGCCTTCCCTGCCATGACAAATCATATACCTTAGAACTTTAAGCCAAAGCAGAAACAAACAAAGTAAATGTATTAGTCAGTGTTCTCTGGAATCACAGAACCTATGTAATGTCTCTATATATTAAGGGAGTTTATTGTAATGACTTACAGTCTATAATTCAACTGACTCAACAATGGGCACCTGTGGATGGGAAATCCAAAAGTTTAGTAGTTGCATAGTCAATGAGGCCAGTTGCCTCAGCTGGTCTTCCATATAAGCTGGAATCCTGAAGAGGTAGGCTCCAACAGATGTGCAAAGTGAATGCAAGAAGACTGAGTCTTCCTTGTTCCAATGTCCTTATGTAGGCCTTTAGTAGAACTTATGGCCACCATGGATCTAGAATTTGCTTTGTCCCAGGTTGACCTTGAACTCAGAAATCTACTCACCTCAGTCTACTGGGATTTAAGGTGTGTATTACCTTGCCTGGGTCTAAATTCTTCACAGCAGCTATGCCTCAAGATCTCCATGTCAAGATCCGGGTCAGAAGCCTCAAGATCTGGATAACAGGTGTGCTCTCCAATTCTGGATTGTAGTTCATTCCAGATGTAGTCAAGTTGAAAACCAAGGATAGCCATCAGAGTAAACATTCTGAGAGTGCTCAATTCTTTTCTTAGAATCTGGAGCTGTTAAATCTTTCACTTCTTCATCTTACCCAGCAGTGACTGAAATAGATGATTGAGCTCAATCTCATTTTTCAACTATGTCAGAACATGTGATGATCAGCAGTGTAATTTGGACATTTGTTTAAAGACCTATGGATAAATGTAAAGTTTCTATCAGTTTTCACGGGAAAAAGAAAGGGCAAGAAGAGCCATACAAATGAGCTTTTTATAGCTGACATCTTGTATGATGCCTACTGAAGTCACTGCCTACATGGGGTTATCCAGACCGTGCATGATGACCTGACACCATGACAAGCTTCCCAGGCTGTTGGGTATGTGTCAATAGACCTTTAGCCAGAAAGCACAGGAATATTTTGTGCAAGTACTAGAAGAGCCGGAAAATTCCTATTCCCTCAATGCTTAGGAGCACGTCCTTGAGCCTTCTCTGTGCTAGTCATTCTATGGAGAGCAAAGCCCACGCTGCACTTTATAAGCTGCCAGGATGAGATGACATGCAAAGGGAAAATGGGGCCACTTCGCTGAAGGCAAGGGTAAGAGAAGAGGGCATGTGTAATATGAGAACAGCAGCCGGAAAGCCAGAGCACAATATGAGATGTAACCAGTGAGAGAAACAAAGGGCAGCCCGACAATATTTCACAAATACATTAGGAACAAGACAAAAGAGACTGTGGACCCACTAATTAGGAGGGAGGGAAAACAAATAGCAGATGCATCAGAAGGCTTGAGCTTTTAATACCTATTATGCTCTAGGCTTCACAAAAATGGTTAGCTCTCCTCAGAAGCTGAATATAAACCACAGTAATGAGCACATGGGGAAAGGGAGGGGGGCATTTCGATGAAAACCAAACAGATTAGTAACTACTTAGTCAAGCTGGATGGTTTCAAATCAGGAGCTGACAAAAGTCATGGCACCATGTCATAAAAAAGTAGCTTGTGAAATTTGAGTTCCTGTTAAATGTGTTCTTAAAACAGAGGGAAGATTTCAAATGACTAAATAGAAATCAATGGTAGACAAATGTGGGCAACATGGAGTAAGACATGGCTGGAAACAAGAATGTGGGCCCTTAGAGGAGAAACCAGGGTTGCCTCTACTATGGGACAGGCCCAGTGAGTTAGAGATGGGAAGTCTAGACCCAAAGCAGAGTAGGCAAGACTCTCCAGGGCTGAAGTCAAGGGAAAGTGAGTAGGATATGTGTAAAATGGAAACATTGGTTGGAAAGCCAGGTGCAGGAGGTAAACAGTCATCTAAGATGAGCTTCTAGGAAGTCACATCTAAAATCAGGTCTTAATTAGATGAAAGAACTGAATTATAGGAGGCCTGAGTGAGAGACAACTCTATACAGGTGTCTAGGTAGAGGCTAGAAAAGTAAGTCAAGGTTCTAGAATGGTTTTTATGTTAATAGCTCTCCATCCCTGTTCTAAATCATAGAGCATGCTAAATATGTCATATGCTCACAGTTTCTTAGAAATCTGTTACGATAGGTACCATGACTATAATTTTTAAGTTCTTCCTTAATACTTTATGGCACTGTTCTGAACAGGCAGAACAGAATGGAGGGAGAAATGAAAACAGTTATAATGCACTTTTTCATTCATTTATATATTTATATTCATGGAAGACAGTGTTCTATGTTGCCCTGGCTTACTGGTATTCACTATAGCCTCAGCCTACCTCAAACTCATGACAATTGTCTTGCATCTGCCACCCAGGTATCCCACATGCCATTACTGCATATTATATTTAGCTATTCAATTGATAACTGTAAGATACAAAACCCATACAACTGCTTACAGTTGTTAATAGCATGTTTTGTTCATTTATTCCAGTGATATATGATCTTGAGGGCTATATTTTAAAGGGAGTTCTACTTTTTAAAATAAGACATATATTCTTCAGAGATGTATATGTCAAAGTTCCCTAGAGTAACCTAACTTATATAATGTGTATGTGTGGGGGTAGAATATTAGGATGATTTACAGGATGTGGTCTAGCTAATCCAACAATGGCTATCAGAAGGTCCAAAGATCCCGTAGTAGTTCAGTCCACGAGCCTGGATGTCTCAGCTAGTCTTCAGTGTAGATCCTAATCCTGAAGAAGTAGGCTCAAATGCTAGTGAAGAAATGGACTTACTATCAAGGTAAGGTCAAACAGGCAAAAGGCAAAAGCTTCTTTCTTCCACATCCATATATAGGCTTCATGTAGAAAGCATGGCCCGGACTAGAGGTATGTCTTCTTACATCAAATCTAGATTATAAACATGTCTTCCCACCTTAAAGATAAGATTGGAAGTACATCTTCCACCTCAAAGGAAGCAAAAGTCCCTCTTAGAGGCATGCTCCTCTGTTTTTGGGTTTTAGTTCATTCCAGATGTAGTCAAGTTGATTAACCAAGAATAACCATCACAAGAGGGATCACAAATTTTGAGATCAGCTCATGCTACATAATGAAAGTTCAGCATGGAAGTTTGAGTGAAGACCCTCCCTGGCATATGATTGTGTGCACCTCTTCCCATTTATGTTTGCCCTTGAATCCAACAGAAATTTCAGAGATCTTGGGGCTATAGTTAAACCTAGTTCACATGAAAATATTACACGTGGACTCTAGAATAAACATGCAACAGATCAGTATTAAAGGAGAATTGAGATCTTGGGCCTCGTGCCATTCATTTATTATTAGCAAAGGATATAGTCACATGCACTGGAAATATTCCTTAAATTTCATTTTAAGTTGCTTCCAAAGAGATTTACTTTCTGTTAGATCTCTCAGGCTGTCCAAATATCCAGGAATAAACTGATACTGAACTACAGGAGGGTTTCTGGTAGTTAGAGACAATCCAGCATTCTTCAGGAACCTGGAAAACCAGTTCCGAGGAGCCAAAAGGAGATGTTTCCTTTACTGCTGGCAGAAAGAACCTAGGCCTCTACTGACATACTGATCTGTGTTTATTTTAATGGGCCTCTTTAGATACCTCCTGAAATAATTTAAAGATAATCTTTAGAAATAATGTTCATTCACTAATACTTCAAGAATGAGTAGGCATGTTTTTGTTTAATTGGGGGAGTTTTGAACATAGTAATTGGCCTTCTATCAAAGCAGCATCCTGATAAACATAAAGACACATTTCTCAGCATCACTATGCACAGGTGACTATGTTTTTTTAATCTAGGAGACTTTGTTTTTGCATGTGGGCTGTGAATTTCTTGGAGAGGCTATACAAATCATTTATTTAGAAGCAAGAGTCTCATACAGTATCTGAACGGTAACATGGTATAAGGTCATGTATCTGAAAACCCCGGTGTTCTAGTCCTGATAAAGAAAGTTCTCTGGAGATGATGTATTTCCTTATCTATTTTTAATCTACATATTTATATAGGACATCATGGTATTTCAATAAACATTTATATATATGTATACTATAGTATATATACATGTATATATGTATATTTATGCAGATTAAAACCTCACCTATCATTTTTAGATGATATTACATATTTAGAAAGAGCATGTAAGATATAAATTTTACACTTTCCAATTCTTCTGTACTGCTCCATCATGCTGTGCCAGAATGGCCTCCTCCTATCTAAAGGTAACTTTGTAGCTGTAGCCATCTCCTCGGTGACCATCTCCAAGATACAATCACTTTCATTTTGCTGTCTTTTATGAGTCCAACATTTTAACATCACACATGTAGCTAAGATAATGAGGAATTTTTTTCTGACCTATGCTTGTTTCACTTATGATAATATTTTTCTGTTTTGAAGCAAATGACAGGATTGCTTTCTTCTCTGTAGCCAAACAAGATCCCACTGTATGTACCTAATCTCCATTCTTTTGCTTGCTGATGGACACAAGGCTGATTGGTTCCCTATGGTGTCTGCTACATACATTGTTGCCATGAGCACAGCATGTGTACACTTCTTCAACATCCTTATTTCCTTTGGATGTATATCCACGGATAAGATTTTGTTCTTTTTTTTTTTTTTTTAAGGAAATCCTCATACTTTTTCCATCATGGCTATACTAGTTTATATTCCTACCCTAAGGTTCCACTTTCTCCACATTCTTTCTCTTCTGAAACAGTAGCTAGTGTATCCATGAGCAAGGAGAAGCTTACATGATGCAGGGATCCATGGAGACTATCCTCAGTAGCTAAGGAATACTTCTTTGACTCATCTATCTCCTTCACCCAGGTGCTTCTACCATAAGGAAGCCAACACACGGGCTTGTTGCCATTGATTTGCCATTTGTCTTGAAAGGGATGTTCGGGATGTCATCTCCTTTATTCCCCAGAGAAACAACATACCAAGGCCATATGGAAAGGTAGTAAGTAGACATTTTCTACTTACTGAGTGATCCTAGACACCAGTCCTTCAGATGGCTAGCTCATTACAAAGCAAGTTTTATCAAACTATCTCACCATATTTTATTTTAACTCACAGATAACTAAAGTTTTATAACTGTCCTCATTTATCTTTTTTTTTTTTTTTTTTTTTTATGACCACAAGGTTAACATGTCATCACAGAATAGGTGACTTTTCTAAGCTTTCTGGGAGAAAAGGATGAGAACACAGAAGATTTAAAGACCAAAGGCACAGGTTACCTGGAGAACATAAGAAGGCCGATGCAATGGCTTAGAAAGGAGGCCCTAGACAGCACACACTACTGAGATGCTTCCCAATTCCTCTATGACCTAGTTGACACTGACAATAAGTATTATTGCAGATGGCACTTTGGGCAACACATGCTGTCTACACAACAAGAATTCAGTCTCAACCTTCAGGAACTGATTTTTTTTAAAAGGAAGATACGATTATATTAATCTATCCCCTCCTAATCAGCAGGAGGCTAAGAGCGGGAAATTCCAGTCTACAGCCCACATTTGTGTCTGTCTACTCCTTCTCCATTCTGAGGACTGAGATGGTAATGAAGGCACTCAACTCACAGCCATGTTTGCTCATTAGCATGTATTAGCAAATAAGTGAGCCCAGAAAGTGAATCATTTATCCACAAGTCCCTTCTTTGAGAAAGACCTAAAGAAAGGACTATTTATTTTTTAACTTTAAAAAAATGAACTTTCATTCTTACAACCTTTTCCTTATTATTGTTAATGTTATTTTGACACTACCAGCTCCCCAGGAGTAGCTATCATAGTCTATTGCAGGGTGCTAATTGAAGGAAACTTGATTTTTGTTTTATCTATTGAAAAGTCGCTCTTATTATTATATATATTTTTACAAATTACTCATAGTTACAATTGTCTGGAGAATGTCTTACCAGCCTGAGAGAGACAGAAAGAAGCTAGACACACAATAGCACTTCCTGGCCTCTGGTTTAAGTCTGTATGCTCATTAAGGGCACTGGAAATGAGCACTTGAGCAGTTTTACTCCATGTCATTTTTGGGCAGAGTCTAACCCTGCTGGTGAGTAATATGTCGCAAACTTTATCTATATCAGGCAGAAGTGTCTATAGAGTGGACTTAGTGTGTTCTCTTTAATCGATGGAGATTCTTCCTGTCTCACTACATCAATGCTTGTTCATAAAACAGTAAGTAGCTATTGTGTTTTGTTTCATTTTGTTTTTTCTTCAATAATCTTGAAGATGAGGAAGGTAGCTGTGATCTGTGCTTTGAAGACCTCTCATTTTATCAATTACACTTTCTAGCGACTTTCATATTTGATCACTTCAAATGCAGGAATGATCTATATCTCAATGAAACCACTATAAGATGTTCCGGCATCAGGACAAAAGGGTTGCTAGCAAAGGGGTGTGGTCACTTTTCTCACAAGGGCCATCATGACCGACCCTCCTCTAACAAAAGACTGATGAAGGACATAAATGATCACAACTTTATTTTATTGAGGTGTTAAGTGACTCGGAAGCCTTCAGAAGGAAGACACAGATCCAGAGGAAAGTAGCCATGTATGGATTTGATGACACACAAGGGACAACCATGGGAAAATCCAATAAACCCAAAATGGTATGTGAGAACGACCACAGACTTAAAGGAGAACAGCTCACCAAGGCCCGTCTGTTCAGTTTATTTTTGGCCTGTCTGTGTATATTCCTTCCTGATAAGTGTCCTATGGAAACCTTTCTGGGATCAAGGCTTTCTGATCTACTCCCAGACAAAGGAGGTCACAGAAGTTCTATAAGGCCAGTGCCAACACGGAAACAGAAGTATTTTTAGGCCTTATATCTTCCTTCTGAGTGAAATGGGTTTTGCTTTCTATAACTTACCTTGGGAAAAGGGTCATTCTGCTTTCTGTAACTCACTTCAGAGGAGAATAAAGGCTGGAAAAAGGAGGGCAGAGGAAATCAGAAAGCCTTGGTTCTTGGGCCATTTCTGACAACTTCCAATGTGCTTTAATTCAAAGTATTTGGCATGCCAAAGTGTCTTCCTTTGTAGTGTCATTTTCTGAGTCTCAACAATGACAAAGACTCTTTACCCCAATGTCTACATCCCTGACTTTGTATAGGCTATAGAAGGTGCCAGTTTCTCCAAACTGTGGCTTACCTAGTAATTTACAAGTACTCTTCATTTTCCAGAGTTCAAAGTCTTGTAGAAGCTAGTCAGCCAGTCAGTTTGGATACCCAGGTGGGATATAGGAGGAATTGAGGAATTCTTCAAGTTTCTCTCTCTCTCTCTCTCTCTCTCTCTCTCTCTCTCTCTCTCTCTCTCTCTCTCTACGTATGTGTGTGTATGTGTGTGCATGTGTGTATGTATGAGTATGTCTCACTATCCCTCTCCTCTCTCTCTCTCTCTCTCACATGCACACACACACACACACACACACACACACACACACACACACACACAAATCAAAGACAACTATGTTTGGCTTTACATTTTACAACTTTAGATTTTTTTTTTCAGGGTGGCACAGGCCATATGTGCATATGGTGACCAGAGGATAACATGTAGGATTCAGTCCTCTCCTTCTACCATATGGGACCTAAGAGATCAAAGTCAGGTTGTCAAGCTTGATAGCCAATACCTTTGCCCACTGAGCCATCTTGCCAGCTCTAGGATGACTGAATATCTTATTGTCATCACTCTGTGGACTGAAAGTAATAGAGGTGGTAGTTGTGAGATGGGACCATTCTCAATTACTATGCATCTATCGCATGCTGATACCAGGCTGCTTACAATGTATGTGGATACAGCAGATGCTGAGATGGGCACACAGAGTGAAGGAGGACAGGTTTCCAAAGCAGCCAGTGCAGCATGCTATTCATCCCTTCTACTAAAAAATATTTTCAGTGTGCACTTCACACTGTCCTTTTATTCCAGATGTAAACTAGAATGGTCTTTTTCAATGTCATGTCTTCCAATTACATAGGAGTAAACCAGAGGGTGGACCTACACCTGCAGCTGATGACTATTCATAGAATTTGTAATGCAAACTAGCTAATTAAGATGATGGTCAAGTGGGAGTTTTCTGCTGATATTAGCATAGAAAATGAGAGTTGTGTCTCTGTATGCATTTAGCCTTACAGTATCAGCAAGTAAACAGCAAATACTCAATCCAACAACATATCTATTGAGAGTAAGCTAACCACATCTCTAAAGGAAAGCCTTTGGGTTGGTACCCACTTGCAGTTATTCATCGTCTTAGTCTGATCCTGATGGAAAAAGTGCTGTCTCCAGATCCAATCATTAAACTTGGTCAACAAGACTAGCAGAAGGCACCCCCATATATTGCAGTACTCCGCCCCCTCCTGTGGGGTCACATTTGTATTAGCCTTCATATCACATTTGCATGGTGTGAAGGAAGGTAACCTTAGGATTGACTGGATACTGGAAAGCCTGAAGTAAAGATGTTGGATGAGAAATTACCCATTTTAAATTGTATTCCGAAATGGCTTGATGGCCAGTGCTGTGCATGAGGCTCATATTCTTCAAGACGGGCAGTGTGTTGCCCATCCTGTACCGCTGTTTCAGATGTGCTCAACTGGGCAGAGGCTGTTTGGTGGCATCTAGTTGGTACTACTCTAAAATTCCTCCACCACAGATTTCAAAAGTCTTTAGGACTCATTTGTTCCAATGATTTAATTAAAATTTAAGCCACACATCTGTTTGGAAACATATCAACAGAGATAGAGATGCTTGTTCATGGGCTGGTGATTGACAAGGGGAACAGATTGACTTGGCGTTTATGTGGAACTCATTAATCTTTTTCAAGTTCATCCTGGGGAAACATGGAGTTCTCCCAACAAGCTGTTAGGAAAATAGCACTTTTATCTTGTATAGTTGGAATCCTAGTTACAATGGAAGTCAGAGTTAAGGAGAGGGGACCCACTGGTGGGACAATGTTTCTTTGTAAGAGTATGTCATATAATATTGACAATGACAAGACTCTAGTATATGGCATCACCAATCTTGCTCTAATTAGTAGTTTATCTGCTTATTTACTTATTTTTGACCAGCCTGTCCTGGAACTAACAATCCTCTTCTTGTAGATTCTTGAGTATTAGGGTGACAGGTGTATGCCACATTGCCCAGCTACTGGAGTCTTGATAGCTAGCTAGGATAAGGCCAAGTCAGAGCTCAGTCTTAGGTAGCACATGTTAAATGTTGATCCCTGACCATGATTTTATTTCTCATTTAAGCAGCATGACTTTATGTTTCAACAGCAAACTCACTAGAGATCTTGGAAACATCTAAGTCATTAAGGTGTGTCCTTGAGAAATTTCATATTTAAATGATATAAGAGGTAAAAGATTAAAGATAGATAGTGAACATTCCAAATAAAATATAAATATGGGGGCAGCCATCCTGAAGAAAACACCTTCTATGTCTCAGCAAGAGAGAGGACTGATGGGAATTTCCATGAATTTAGCATTTCTGGCTTTGTTCTGGCTTTGAATGCTGTCTCTGCACATTTAAATTCATCTTATTTCAGAATGCTGGATTCATAACAGAGAAAAAAAATGGTGCAGATGGCTAAATTATCCTCACTTGTTTGAAACCATGACAACTTACCATAATATAGCTTTAAACACCTGAAATTAATTAGAGGGAGAACATTTAAACATGGAGAACAGGATTTACAGTACAGGATTAAATACAGAGACGTGTTTTGATTTTAGGCTGTCATTTATTATTTTACCTATAAATGTTGATCAAACAGTTTATTTTGTCTTAATAAAGGATATTTTAAGGAACATGTGGGGGAAACCCCTGCCTAATATTCTAAACATAGAAATTAATGTTCTAAACATAGAAATTAATATTCTAAACATAGGAATTTTCAGAAACCCAGGGTGAAGTTTTCTTTTAATCATAGTGCAGACCTGCAGTGATTGTCTTAGGTTTCTATTGCTGTGTTAAAACATCACAGCCAAAAACAACTTGGGGAGGAAAGAATTTATTTTATATCACAGTTTATCCAGAGAAGTCAGGGCAGGAACTCAGGCAAAATCTTGGAGTCAGGAACTGAACGAAGCAGGGGCCATGGAGGGATGGGATCACTAGTTTGCTCCTCATGGCTTTCTGAGCCCACTTTCTTAAGCCATCGAGGACCACCTACTAAGGGCCAGTACCAGCCACAAAGGAATGAGCCCCCCCCCCGACATTAATCATTAATCAAACCCTGTGCTTGCTTACAGGACAAGTGTATGGAAACACTCTCTCAGATGACTTTAGCTAGTATCCAGTTGACATAAAACTAGCCAACACAATAATCTTAGTAGGGAAACAGGAAAATGCACTATTTTTAAGAACCCATCACCCACAATTCATTAATTTTACATATTATCCCCTAATATTTCAGGTTCTTCAGGCACTTAAGGTAGGACTTGTTTGTCTCTCTGTGTCACAGTAAACCAGAGAAGATAAATCTCAGGATGATGGAGTTGGATAAGCACTAATTAGAACCTCAACTCCACAGATGGCTAGCTGCATGGTATTGAGCCAATAATAGCTTAACCACTGAGGTGCAGAGAAAAGAGTCATAATGAGAGATAAAGAAGACCAGACATGATGGTACATGTCTTTGAGAGTACAGAAAATTTTAAGTGTGACTCAAGCTGTGCACAATTTCAGATGCTGCTGACTATCTGGAAAACAACTGGGGTCCAGAAAAGAGTTGGGGCACACAGATAGATATTTCGCCTCTAATGGTAAATATTACTTACATTTAAAATGAAATAACCTCACCAAAGATGTCAGCAACAAGAAAAAAGAACAGCACTGAGCATAACATTTAAAGATTAATCAGTCAACAATGAAAGAGATTGAACAAGTCAAAGTTGAAATAGAAAGCCAAGATGCTTCCATGGTTCAAAGTATTTTGAGTAGAAGCAAATGCTGTGTAATGGCCAAAAAAGATCAAGACAAAAAATTGCTTTGGACTTATGGGGAACACTTAGAGGAAGAGTAGAGATGGAGGACAATTGTGGAAAGGTTGGGAACAAATGGAGGAAGAAAAAAAAGCAAGCAATAACTTTAGAAACACTTTCAAGAAGTTTAAAGTAAAAGATCACAACGATTTGCAACAGCCCAGAACTGCTTTTAAGGATATAAGACATGAGTACTGCCAGGTCTCAAGCATGCCCCATGCCCTCTCACAAAAGGCAGACCCACGGACTTGCTCCAGAATTGAGTCTAGGCTCAGCTCAAGCTGGATTGGAAGGATTTCTGGTGTTTTGATAAAAGCCAGTATTCCTCAGGAACTCATGAAGAGGAATCCTGCCTGCCAAAAGAAGCCATTTCCCTTGCCTCTGGCAAAAGGGACCTGTGCCTCGTTATTGGCATATACCTTTGGTGTCTAATGGCATATCAAAGTCCATGTAGGAGTCTCTCTCTCTCTCTCTCTCTCTCTCTCTCTCTCTCTCTCTCTCTCTCTCTCTCTCTCTCATCCAGTCTGCTTCTTGGACTCTGCCAGATGCCTCTGTATGTTCTCTCTCTTTCTTACCCATAATAAAAACTTCCCCTCTAATCATGCAGCAACTATCTCAGTGGTTTATTTTCAAGTTTATTTTGCTGATGGGGCTAAACCATGGAGAAAAGAAGAGAATGATCAAGTTTCCAATCAATATGGGAGGAAATATTGCAAGGAATACAGCAGTAAGTTAATCTTGGAAAATACAACTTTTCAAGTCAGGGGAGATGGAGATAAATTGTACAATGGCTGGATGAATTGAAAATATGGACTCCATGCAGTAACACAATTTTTCTTTCCTCGTTTATCTGTAGTCCTGTGTCCATCTCCTCTATTTTCCAGAAAGCAAATTAAAATCTATTTCGGAGCAGAAGAAAATAGACTCATTTATTAGGAAATGGTTAACTTTAAGCCATTGAATTATTTTTCAGGAACAAAATCATTACAATTCCAATACATCATTATGGTCCCAAAGATGTGTCTTCTCCCACCACAAGAGAAAGGGGGGGGGGAGACTTATTTTTTTCCCCAGTCAAACTAAGTGTAATATAAAGCATTTAATACTTGAGTGGACCTTTAGAGATCCACTTTATAAACAGGATAATTTTAAAGTAAAGATGTGCTAATGGCATGGATTAGTTAGTTTAATGCCATAGAACTCATGAAAAAGATCAACTTTAAGATAAAGAGAAAAAAAGTCTAGTATGTTGTTGGAGAAATACTGTTTTACCTAATATTTTAATTATCATTTATTCAATCAATTATAGAAGGACATACCCATGAACTACTATGGCCAAATACACAACACCCAACACAAGACAGATTAATTACTAGTAGATATAAGTAATGTAAATTCATAACATGCCGACAATGTAAAATATTCAAGAATACACAGGACCTTACCCACAGAAACAGGATGAAAGCAGAAGGGCTCAATGGTCAAGCCACCTGAGCACCCCCCCAACACACACACACACACAGACANACACACACACACACACACACACGCCTCAATTTTAGCAAATGTGGTGGCATCCCATTATATTAAGCCTTAACCCCAAAGACAGAGACAGAGGCAGAGAGATAGAGACAGAGAAATAGAGAGAAAGTCCTTCACTGGATCTATACCCCCCTGACAGCCTAGGCAGTCTGGCCAATGAACCCCACATAGCTCCCTGTTTCTTCAGTGGTGAGGTTATAGAAGTATGGCACCGTGCGCAGCTTTTCTATGGATGCTGGAGATGAACTCTGGCCCTCATGACTGCTAGGCAGGTATAGCTGACTGAGCTTTCTTGCCAGCCCCAACAGAGAAGTTAATATGAAAAAGTATTTCCTGGATAACCCATGGCAAAATGAGAGTTCTAAATAAGCACAGAAGGTAGACCAGATGCACGAGGCAAACTGAGCCAGAAGAAACTATAGGCAACACTCAGAATTACTAAACATACAAGATGAGAGGAGGGACCCTGAGGGAATGAATCAGGAGGGGACTTCATAACCGGTACTGATGGTTTTCCAAAGGACATGCTAAGACTAGGTCTTTGGACTTTGGAAAGCAAACAGCAAACAGACCAACCAAAGTGGATTCCATTGTTGCTCCTGCAACTGACAGAGAGGATGCGCGAGGCTATGGTCACACAGGAAGTGGATAAAGGGGGAAAAAATCCCTCCTTTCTCCAGACTTGCAATCAGACTCCAAGGTACCACAGAGAGCCAAAGTGATATGGCTGCAGAAATGTAAAGCAGCACTGCTGTCCCAGAGAAAGATGGGAGAGGAACCATCTTTCTGAGACCCAGACTAAATGGCTCTGTAGTCAGCAAGGAGAACTATTTAAGGGAAACTGCCGTAATATTGTGAAGAGCCTCAGAACTGTGGGAAAATCTTCAGGCTTCTTGCCGCTGACTTTGTGGGACTCGGAGGGCAAGTAAAATACTGTACCTTGATCAAAGCCTAAAATAAAATAATATTCCATCTACTTACCTTAACAAATATCACTTCATAGTGACCCCAGGTGGCTTTGAATTTAGCACTGAAAGCCTTTGGATTTCTAGATACTTGTGGGATTGACAATGCCAGCCTTTCTTGTCTCCCTGCCATCAGCCCAGCTTTATACTTCCTGATGAATTCCTCTTAGCTATGTAAGCCCAGATAACCCAACCAGTATCTACTACTTTAATTAGTACCCCCAGAAGCAACCTAACTTCACCATCGCTTATACCCATGGCTACAAACACAATGGATGCATTATTGGCCCAATAAAAAGGCCTGGCAGATTCTACTCATAGGCTTGGGGCCTTCTGAACAGAACACTTTGAAGTCCACAGCACTTCAGGCCAGATTTTGGAAGGGGTTGTGGGTATAATCCAACTATATTGGACCATTAAACTCCAAGAATATTCAGGTAGGAGGAGAGGAATTCCTAGAGGGAGAAACAAGTACTTATTCACACACAAGCCTTACGAGGCAGAAAAGAAGCTGCTGTTACCCTCAGTTACACAGAGGCTAAGGGAGAATGAATCACCAGAAGATACAGAGGAAGGACAAACCAGATTACCTCCCAGAGAGCCTCCTCCTTCAGCTGCCGAGAAACCAACAGCTCCACTGTCGGATTGACCTCAGAGAAAATCCCAATGGTTTCCAAAGAACCAGGGCTCTCCCTGTGCACTACTTTGGGACACATTCCACCATTAAGATTTCAGCTCATCACAGTGATAGCAGAGGGAGTTGGGGTGAGTATTTCACCACCTCAACACTGGCAGCAAAGGCTGAGGGAATGCTTCCAAATGCTAACTCATGCTCTTAAATATTATTGTTATTATTATTATTATTATTATTATCATCATCATCATCATCATTTATTTATTTATTTTTAGTTCTAAGCGATGTGGTCATTGCTTTTTTTTTTTAACTCAGCATGTATTGAGAATGTCTCCCAGTTAAAAACTGCACCACTAGGCAGCAGAACTACGTTCACAGTCCATCACAGAAAAAGGCTGAGGCATAATAGAACACACTGGAAATAGCTCAGCAAATACTCATGTGCAGTTACAGTTTCCAGAGCAAATGACTTTGCTACTTGAAGCAGAATATAAGAAAATAAGCCTGGCTAAAGAAGAGAATCACTTCTTCACTTCTAGAATTTTATTTCTTTTCCTTTGGGTATTCAGGGAAGCCTGCCAGGTATCATTTTATACTAGCAAATTTGGGGGCACAGATTAATTAGTTTAATAGAAATGGATGGATACCGGTAATCTCTGGCTCTCTCTCTCTCTCTCTCTCTCTCTCTCTCTCTCTCTCTCTCACACACACACACACACACACACATACACACACACACACAGCATTTCTTTCCAGAAACTGGAAAGGCAGTTAGTAATTCCTCTTACCACTGTCTCAACTTTGAGCACATATTAAAAAATGTTGCAACTTCTTTTGCTGGAGGCAGTGGTGCTCGGTTGAGTGGAGAAGGACTTCAAGGTGAAGTTTTAATTCTGTGTCACTGTCCAAGTTGTTTCATCTCAAAGTCTGGAAGAATGCGTGTCAGCACACAAACCATAATATATTTCCCCTCAAACCAAAAACCCAAGGACCCAGTGCAATTTAATGGGAGACAACAGACAGCATGCTGCTGGCATTTAGCACTCAAATTACCCTTATCTCTTGCACACAGTCCAGGGCTACAGGCTCTAAAAGGAAGATCCTGAGATCCTCAGGAACTGTTTGCCATGGGGGCTGTTGACAGTAATCACCAAGAGCAATCTCACAGCTGGCTCATTTTGCAGCACAACACCTAAGCTGCGCTTTCATTACTTGAGAGGGCAGAGGGGCTTTTTAAATTCCTAAGTGCCAGAAGACCTTGATACCCACAGGATGACTTCTGGGTAGGCAGAAGGTAACAGAACAACAGGGAGGGACCGTTGGGTTCTCTTCCTTCAAATGAAGGAATGGTTCGTTCATGTGCCTGGGTTCACCACAGAAGTTGAATATCAAACATAGAAAAGCAGTGCAGATGTTCTGTACCTCCCAGGGAAGGACACTTTTCTGCAGCCACCACTAATTAAAATATAAGAGGGTCCAGGGCTGTGTCGATGTGGATTCCTGAGGTGGGTAGATTTGCTGTGTTGTCCACAAAGTGCTCATACGTGGAGGGACTGGCCGTCTTTATATTGTGACAGTCCCTTCAGTGTTCATCCTGGATCTGACCTTTTGATGTTCTGGTCCACCTAGTCATTCAGGCGAGACCTCTACCTAGAGGTTCTAAAACCTGGTAGTATTGAATATTTACTGAACCCAAACAAACAAATCTTCCAGATGTGCTCATGTTGGCTTTTCAATAAGTATCAGTAATCCCACGCACTACTTTCTCACGAACAGAGTTGCATGTTTGGATGGTTGACACTTGATGCAAGTCAAAGGAAGAGGTAAAGGGATAGAGTGCTCTGTACCAAACTAAGAGCAACGGCTGCCACTGACATATCATCTATTTCTCTCATCTACTTTAAGTGGCATACCGGCATCATCCCCATTTCACAGATGAAGAAACTGAGATACAGATGTTCCAGGAACTCATCCGGAGCGACTTAAGAGCTGACACATAATCAAACACAATTCGTTTTGCTTCTCCAGTCTGCATACCTAACCCCTATAACTATATTATAAGGGGGAATCATTGGGGTATATGAAAAGAAAGCACATTCTCTTTGCTGCTTTCTAGTTGTGATTTAAAAACCGGAAGGAGACAACATAACGGAAAAGGGGTTTATTCTGGCTCACAGTTCAAAGACAGAGTCTATCATAGTGGGGGAAGTCAAGGAGGCAGGAGCTTGACCAGCTGCTAACATCACATCCAGAATCAAGAACAGAGAGTGATAAGTGTATTCTACTGCTCGGCTCCATTTCTGCACTTACATTGCCCAGTCAGTGAGTGAGTTTTCCCACCTCAATGAAGAGCATCTCCCATAGATATGCTCAGAGTCGAACCTTCCTCAAATATAATCCCTCACAAATAAGCTCAGAAGTCTGTCTCCTAGGCGATTTTAAATTCCATCAAGTTGATTATGCTAACCATCATCCAAGCCGTGCCTACTGATTCAGAGCAACGAGAAAATTGGCCGCCATCCCCTACCTCTGTGTAGAAATGCTAAGGTAGGCAGAAAATTAACTTTCTTATAGGAGAAAGAGGTTCCCAGTCTGTTTGAGTAGAGGCTGCTGCATAGAGTAAAGAACTTACAACAAATCAACCAGAGCGTCCATATTCTGTGTGATCAAGTGGAAATGTAGCTGTGGCTTTCTCTCTTACTCCTAAAATTGAGAGCAAGGATGAACATTCAGGATGCCATGGTTTGTTGGCCAAGTCCTGATCATTTTAGGTGGTGTCTTCCCGTTATTGTTCAGAGCCCTCGATTACAAGAGATAGCAATGTGCTCTCCTACAAGTCTGACTAATGAACAGCCAGTTGTTGTAGTTCAGGGGTGAATGCTGGGGGACCTACGATTTGACAGAGTTCTGTTGCTTTACATGGCCGGTTTGTATTTTCACTCTCTATGGTGGAAGGAGCTTCTAGAATCCCATAGATTTCCCTGGATTTTCCCTGGATTTTCCTCATGCTGTGGTGATACTCCAAACATGACATTATTTTTTGTTGTGACCTCATAACTGTAATTTTGCTACTTCTATTAAAAAAACATACAGATTATTAATTTTTTTATGGTCTTGAACAACCCCCGTGAAAGAGTCCTTCAACCCCCAAAAGGTTGTGACCCACAGGTTGAGAACTACTGCCTTAAATGTTAGTGAAACAGCTTTCCAGATGACAATAATTTAAACCTTTCGATAAGGTTAATTTATTTTGATAAGGTTAGTTTATGTTGCATTTCCTGGTGTTGATTCCCTCTGCTGCTTGCTCTTTGATGGTACAGAATCCCGTTCCTGATCTTGCCACTGACTAAATTGTGAAAGCTAGACAAGGTTATTGCTGGTAACAAAGGAGGGGAAAATGTCCTTTGTGCATTTCTTGTCTCAACTAAGCACATTCACACACCAACATTGCCCTTTATGTGAGTTAGAGTTCACAAAGAGGCCACCTGCATGCTCCTGTAGACAGAGGTCCTCTGCAGCAGCTGGGACCTACAGGGAGGCCTCTCACCATTCATTGTGCTAGCAAATGGTTCTGTTCTCCAGAAGCAGAGTACATCACGGAGAAGCACATATGTAAACATTACAAGATAGCCGCACATTTTTCCTGAGCACCAATTTTGTGCTATGAATACATAGTAGATTATAACCCTCCTACCTCCAGAGGGCCCCATAGTCGTGTGTGTGTGTGTGTGTGTGTGTGTGTGTGTGTGTGTGTGTTGTGATTTTTTCATTGACTTCACAGAACAATAAAAAAATGCAACACTAAGCATTCACTGAGATTTGCCTTGAGAAACATATGAGTCCCTAATGAGATATGGCTCTTCCTATGATTTCATTGCCTCTTTCCTAACATGCAGCTAATATGAGAGTGCTTGCTTTGGGGGGACTTGAATCAATTATGATGCACAACAACTATAGGAAGATGTTCTAAAGTCATTAAAGGCATAGTACACCGCATTAAGGAGATGCTGGCATTCGGCCTATTATCCTTCTGATGCAACAAATGTGAATAACTGGTGATAAAATTGGGATCTACTAAATAATAATGTAGAGGTGAATTCCTCATTGGTGACACAGGTAAATGACAACCATCAGAAGGAGTGGACCTCTTGACCAAATTCACTGTCATATTACTGCTGACTGAGAATAATAAGGGACTAGAGGAAAGGTCATGGGAGAACAGACAGAAGAGGAGAGTGTCCTGTTCTATACTGTGCTGCAAAGAAAGTATGTAGTTCAGTAAATCTGGGATCTAACTTGATCATCTACTACTGAAAATAGTAGTTCTCAACCTGTGGGTCACGACCCCTTTGAAAGTAACAACCCTTTCACAGGGATCATCTAAGATTGTCGGAAGACACCAGATATTGAAATTGTTATTCATAACAGTAGCAAAATTACTATTATGGCATGGCAATGAGATAAGTTTATGGTTGGGGTGACTGCAACATGAGGAACTATATTAAAGTGTCATAGCATTAAGAAGGTTGAGAACGGCTGTCCTAGTGGCATGACTCCTGAGTAAATGGCTTTCCCCTCTGGGCTCCAGAGGAAATAAAATTTGACAGAGACGCATTGATAATGTAGATGTTTCCAATTTTTAGTTGTCTTTGCATATAGATAAGTGACTCAAAATAGAATACAAATATTTTATGTATAATACTATTACCTATGCCCCACTTGGGCTTACAAATGCCACAAACATGAAATTTTTGCCAGATTTACAGTACCAGACCTAAATACATGTAATTGTCTCTTGCCTAATGCGCATCAGATCCTATCAGGAAATGGCTGGTTCCCTTGGTAACTGACTTACCAGTGTTGCACCAATGAGCTTACCTTGCCTAGTCAGCTGGTCTTGTTGCACACAAGGTCTACAGACTTCAGTGGCAATTCTCCATCAGCTTCGTGCATATTATCTTTCAGCATTATGAAAACCTAGTCAGCAAGGAGGAAAGCTTTCAGCCCAGTTCCAGTTTGCTTATCCTGTGTCCTGTGATCGAGCATGTGGTATCTTCATCCGTAATGTTTTCCTATCATGTTCTGCTGTACAATCAACAGCAGTATCAATGGTCTATATTGTTTATGACGTCTTAGAGTGTTTACCTGATCCACAGCTTGAAAAGAGGAAGCACACCTCGAATACAACTGGTTGTATACAGTGTGGTGATAGCCAGGCACAATCATCATACTTCCACTCTTTTTTAAATTAATTAATTAATATATGTTTTGTACTCTTTTTACACTTCCACTCTTAAGAATTCTAAAATGTTTAAGTCATCTTTATGAACCCTGATCACTATGACCAGCTTCTCCCCAAAAGGTTTCCTGGCAGCAATGCCAGAGAAGGACATCTTCCCGTTGGAGGTTTAAAAAAAAAATAGAGAGAAATATTAAATAAGATAGTGCTCGCCCACACGAAGTAAGGCCAGCCCAGTTACCCTTTCCAATGACACAAATTCAAGGATTTCCCAACTGAGTATTCTGTTGGGGAGAAATGTGGCAAATCGCCTCAAGTAGACTTTCTGGGTGCTTCGTAAGCTTCTACATCTAAGAGAAAATATTTTGTCCCGAGTCATCTATTTTTAAGATTCTTAAGCCTGGGGTGCCCGGATTCCTAATCACTGCAGTGCACATGTATCAGTGGGTTTCGGTTTTTCTTTGATACACATACAGAGCTAAGTAATCAGCCTATGTGAGTCCTCAGCTTTTCTTGAACACTTGATAAATAGGAGAGACCACACATGCACGCGCGCGCGCGCACACACACACACACACACACACACACACACACACACACACACACGGAAAGCCATAAAATCATGCATTCTAATTTTAAAACAAAAAAAAATGCTATTTTCTTACTAAAATTATTCTTTCATGGTTTGAAAGTCAGACATGATCTATGGAGATGAATGTAGAGATTTGTGCCTGTATATGGACAATGCGGTTACACATCTCGCTTAAGTTTTAGCAAGTATGAATAGAACAGAGCCAATCAAGTCCCACTTTGAAAGAAATGACACCAAGTCTATCTCTTAAGCAAAGGAAAAAATATGTTCATTAATGAAAATAGATTCCATAGCATATTAGCAATGAGGTGATTATTCACCTCAGTATTCTAGAAAATACACAAACACAAAACTACATGTAAAATGAACCTCGTTCATTTATTGATTTCTAATATTTTAACATGAAGATGTTGTTGACTTGTAATTATTCTTAGAAAAAAAACATGCCTATGGTATATAATACTATGTATTGTATTATTTACATCTTTATGCTAAGCATTAACCTTCAAATTTAGGATGACTTTTTAGAAAACAAATTCAACATTTTTATCATAAATGAATTAGCAAAGTCGCTCAAAGAAGAATTTAGCAAGATCTTGGAGATGATAGTAAGGTTGTCTAAGTTTTGGCAGAAGCAGGATTTCCACAAAGAACACAGCTGCATCCATCATAAGAAGCCCTAAGACATGAGGGGATCCCTTGGAGGAGAGTGTGTGCATGCAATTTTGGCTACTCTCCTAGAGAAAGATAATCACCCAGAGCAAAGTTGAAAGAGTAACCTAACCACCAGGACTCAGAACAATACTGACGCCAAACATGGGAAGGGTTTTGACAAGCACAAGGAAGCTATTCCTATCCAGACACCAGTAGTCCATTCAAATCGCTTTAGAAGTACTGCGGTTATCTCTTCATAGTTCCTGTAATAATAAACACTGATCACACTCACACACATAACCAAGATGGCAGGTCATGCACACTCAAATTGCAGAAGAAAGCAGCAGTCATTGCAAGGTACTCTCTGTACTGCTGTATATGTTATAGTGCCAATGTATAGCTTGACACATGCTTTTGTTTAGAGTTCGGGCTAATACGATTTTTTTTTAAGCACTCCTTTAGATTTGAGTGAATTTGTATAAATGTCAGTGAAGCAGGGAAGGAGTTTGTAGCCATGGGTGGGTTTGAATCTGAAAGACTGATGTAGAGAATCCCTGTGTCATTAATGATAAGCTGACCACATTAGAAGTACACTGGCCATACCTGCTTTGGGGAGTCAACACAGTTGTCATCTTTTGTCACAGATAAGTTTAGCTCTCAGCATGACACACCAGGGAAGAGGGAACATCTGCAGAGGTTTTGGTCTCCTTCTCATTGATCACAACATTGTCTATGGGGCATTTTTTTTTTTATTTCTAATTGATATGGGATGGCCCAGCCCACTATGGGTAGTATCAACCCTAGGCAAGTGAGCCTGAATTGTAAGAAGTTAGCTGATCAAGAGCCTGCAAATGAACCAGTGAACCCTATTCCTTCCTGGTTTCTACTTTCATTCCTGCCTCTACATTCCTGCGTCAAGTTCTCTAGATGATGGAGTATTACCTGTTAACTGAAATAGTTTCTATTTTGGTCAGTATTTTATCATGACATCATCATAGTCATAGTAGTCATTGCGTAGTAGTTGTCATCATCATCATCATCTCAATTAGATGTACATTTAGATGGATGGTTCATCATTGATCTGATTAAGAACACAATAACTTAGAATGGATTCATGTTATGGATAAATTGTGTGAAACAGTATCCTTTAAAAATGAAAGGAAGGGCTGGAGATATGGTTCAGTTGGTAAAGTATACAAATATGAGAAAAGACCTGTATCTGACTACCCAGGATCCATATGGAAAAATCCAATGCTATGGCATGAACATGTAATCCTGGAACCTTGAAAGAGAGAAGGATCCATGGAGCTCATGGATAGCCAGCTAAATGGAATCAGTGAGTTCCAGGTTAAAAAGAGACCGTGTCTTTATAGACAAGGAATATGACATCAAAGGAAAGATAGCCAACATTGCCCTTTGGCCTCCTCCCACATACATGCACATGTGCACCCCAAGAACATCCATACGTATAAGAAAAAGAAGGAAGAGCACCTCATGTATGTTGTTCCTTGTTTCTTGAAACTTAATTATGAAGGAATTGTGTATGCATGAAAGTGATTTTCTGGGATCAAGAAGTCTTGAGAAGAAATTGATTTGCGTTCTAGAAAATTATATTTTCCAAAGAAAATGAGCATTATAAGTCCCTCATTGTCTTGCATAGACTAAAGCTCCACCTGTAGGGTATCTAGCGAGGCAAGCTGTGTATGGGGCAAACACCCCACAAGGCAATTACTGTAATTGCTTCTACAAGTATTAGAAATATGTTTTGGACTGTGGGAGGGCTTTGATTTCCACTGAATTTTCCAACCCAAGAGTGAACAAGAGATGAATATTGGATTGCATTACAAATGGATACCAAAGGGTGTCCTAAAGCAAACCATAGCAACACACACCTTCCTGTGCCTTGAACCCCAGTAAATCTTTTCAATATGCAATGTATCATTCTCCTCTGGAGCAGTTAGTGGCTTCATCAACCAGGGCACATTCAACCCCTCTACCGTGAAGTATCAATACTTTGTCCTTAGAATACCAAAGAATACAAGAAGCCTGGGAGAGTAAGGAGTTCTTTGTCGATGCTTCTGAAGCCCCACTCCTTCTTTAGGGGCTATTAGCAGTGAATGGGTGCCTGGGAAGGGAGAGTAATTTCCCTCAGTGATGCAGTCACTCATAAGTGGTCCAAACCCCAATGAATAGGCCACATCCACGTTCATGCAAACAACTCTAAACACAGTGGGTTATACACAAATGGTTCAGCAGGAAAGGGAGGGAGCAAGAAGGGTACCAGGAGCATGAGTCAGATCCAAATACTGTTTATATGGATGAAATTATAAAGAACTATTATTCATGATTTATAACATCATCAAATTAATTAAGTTAAAAAGTAAAATTAAAAATACAGACTTATTCAACAAGAAAGTAAAGCTACCGGGCTTGTTGAGATCCTCTAACTGTTAATTGCTTTCCACAAAAGATTTATCATCCCTCTCCTTATGCCCTAATAGTTTATTATGCCACAGAATAGAAGCACAATGCACAGATAAGTAGCATTCACTCTATACAGAGATACTTACTATTCACGAAAGCACTAACTCATTAGAAAATTGTTTTCATGTGTAGTTTGGTTAGCATGTTACTTTACAAATGGATTATGGGAAGCTAAGGCAGCTTGTCATCAAAGGAAGAAGCTGAGTGACAGCCAGGGCCATTGCTTTCTGTCCTCCATGGGATGCATGCCTATGGTTTAATATCTCTGGACTCTGGTTTCCTGACCTAGTAAATGAATGGGGTAGATTAGAAATGGTTGTAAGGTCCATCCCAGCCCTAACACGTGCTCCCAAATCATCCATTGTCAACCCCCCACTTATAATGACTATTGCAAACCTGTCATTTGTCCTTGGTTTGTTTCCTGTTGTAAGATCTTTGTCACAGCTGGGCAGTAGTGGCACATGCCTTTAATCCCAGCACTTGGGAGGCAGAGGCAGGCAGATTTCCGAGTTCGAAGCCAACCTGGTCTACAGAGTGAGTTCCAGGACAGCCAGGGCTTTACAGAGAAACCCTGTCTCAAAAAAAAAAAAAAAAAAAAAGATGTTTGTCACAATATCAGCTTGGCATTTCAACCTTAACACATACTGCACACATTCATGCTCATGCATGACCATACATGCACACACATAGTCTTCTCATCCCAAATATACTTTTAAATTTTAAAATAATCTAAATATGATAAATAACTATGAGATAGAGAATACACATTTATAAAAACTACAATAGCTTAAAACTGAGTTCAAAATAAATGTAAAGAAAACCTTGGTGCATTTTCTAAAATAATCTTAAAATATGACTTAATCTTAGCCAGGGGAAAATTATTGATTTAACCCTGAAAGATAAAACTATTTTTAATTTTGCAAAATATTGTGACTCCCATAGCTATAAAATAATAACCACATCTGTTTGAGTCTTCAAATTTTAAAACTTTCAAAAGACTTCTGTTAGGGCATCCTCAGAGCTAAAAACAGAAATAAACCCACTTAGTGTGGCTTAAGGAATCTACTCCCTGGCACCCATCACTCCACACCAAATAGTTGCTCTTGTGTTTAAGTGTGTTAAATGCTTTTGTGTGTGTGTGTGTGTGTGTGTGTGTGTGAGTGTGTGTGTGTGTGTGTGTGTTTGTGTGTGTATGTGAATGTGAGTTTATGTATGATTGTGTGAATGTGTGTATGCATGTGTGCATGTATGTGTATGTGTATGCATATGTAATCAAGTATGTGAATGTATGTGTGCTAGTATGTGTGTGTGTGTATGTGCATGTGAGTTTATGTGATTGTCTGAATGTGTGTATGCATGTGTGTATGTATGTGCGTGTGCATATATAATCATATGGGTGCATCAAGTATGTGAATGCATGTGTGCAAATATGTGTATGTATGTGTGTATGTGCATGTGTGCTCATGCATGGATGCATGCAATGGCACCTTGGAACGTCAGAGACAACCTCAGGTGTCATACTTTACCTTCTGTTCTCTATGAGACAGAGGCTCTTGCTCACCGCTGCCTCAGTAGGCTAGCTGACCTTCAGGCTTCCAGGGATTCTTCTCTATCTGTCTCCTCTCTTTCTGTAGTAGTGCTCAGGTTACAAACACATGCTATCTCATCTGGCTTTCCATGGCTCCGAGGATTGCAGCTCAACTCAGGCCATCGTCACACATAACAAGCACTTCAACTACTGGGCCATCTCCCAAGCTTGATTTTGATATTTTTAATTATTACTAGAAAAAAAAACAAACAAACAAACAAAAAAAACGGGTTGTGTCTTGTTCCCCACAACCAGCCCCAATTAGGAGGAGACTTCTTTATATGTAGTCAATAGCGATAGTGAATGTCAGTTCAGTTCTTAGAATCTATAGAGGGTTAACAACAGCTGCAAAAGGCTGAGCAGGCAACAGCATCAAGTCCTCCTCTCTTCTAATAGAAAGACAGGAGATTTGGGTCACCATTCTGCTCCATTTAACCTCCTGATCCTTGGGCTTTCATTGGTAAAATACAGACAGGTAACCAGCAATGTCTTAGGTGAACCAACTTGCCAGGGCTGCCTTCAAAACGTTCAAAACACAGGGTGTATCCTTCAAACGTTTACTTTCTCACACTTCCAAAGGCTGGGATTCTGACGTCAAGGTGTCAGCACTGTTGACTCCTCCTAAGGTCCGGCAATATCCGGCCTCCACCCTCCCTGTGAACCTGATCCTCCAGCTTGAGTGATCTGGCTTTCACGATTTTTATTTCTTTACTTTGTATGTTTCTTCTGAATAAGAACAGGACCCAAGAGAGTTATTTCTCAGATACTTTCCAGGGTTGAAATTTAACTTCCATCTCCTCTGACGCCCTTCCTTCTCCCATCCACACTGTTTTAATCAACATAACCCATCAAACTCCTGATAACACAGCTCTTCAGGGAGCCGCACGCTGCTCCAGCATAAAGCCCTGCAATTTTCAGGGTGGAGACTCTTTACTATTATTTTTAAATACCCTACTTTTAAGATTGCACATCTGCAGAGCCCCAGAGAGAAGCATGCGGAACGTAATAAAGAGCAAAGCCCTCCTGGGAAACAAAAGAGGAGTGGGTGGTGGCAGACAAAGCATTCGCCTTGTCTCTCTGACATGAGGCTTTTGTTATTGTTGTTTATCAGTGCAAAGGAGAGTCCATTTGGGAAAGCCACGTGCCTCTCCAAACTGGGAGATAATACTTTCATGGTGGTGAGTCCTTGGGTTGAAGAACAGCTAGGCTAAGAGGAGAGAAATTAAATGGCAGACCATTGTTACAAGCAACATAGCCTAGTGATGAATGGAAGGGAGGAAATAAAGAATTCTAAGTAAAGAAAGGTAATGCATGGAGGCAAAAGAAAGACATAGTATCCTTCTGGTCTGAGGCTTCTCCTGATGGAAACCAGGCGGGACAAACAGGGAGTCACTTGAATTATTTGTTCCCTCAAGGACAGAACCTCATGCTTTCTGCCCTTCAATATTGCCTGTGTGCAGCAAGACAAGGATCCTGTTTCCATGTGTGAATGTATAATCACAATGCCAAGAAGGCTAGAGAGATAAAAGTCCTCCCAGTTCATTCCTACCTCAGATGGACCTTCTGAGTGCACTTGGACGTGACATGTAAACAGTCTTGGCTTTGGGGCTCAAAAAGGAAATTGTAGATTTTCCTGTTGTGTAAAAGCATTTATTAGAAGAGATATTAATGCCATGGAAAGACCACATAACAGGGGCTCTGAGGTGAGGTCGGACCCCCAGAAAGAGTGGGGGTCCCTTCTTGTAGGTATCAGAGAAAGAGGGAGGTCTCATGCCACACAATTCATGAATAGGTCATGTGGTCACTCCACCACTTGTTCCCAGGTAGCATGGTGGGGCAGGAGTGGCGGAGGGAACGTCTCTTATTTCCATTTTGAAGAGGAAGAATTCTTGTTACTAAGAAATATAACTAATAAACTATGGAGATGCCGGCAGAAATGGCACATTTAGTTAACGTATATCCAGTATACAGGTGGAAGCTTAGCTGTCTGATGTAAGACTCTGGAACCCTGAGGTAGTAAATTTTCTTGGGAGATAACAAGTAAGCTACCTGCTCTGCTCCTGGAATGTGGGCCCCTGAGAAGTAGGTTAGAGGGTTACAGATACAAACAAGCTCTGAGTGAGTCTCTCTCTCTCAACTGTGAAGAAGGGGCTGCTGTCACTACAGCCCCTGCCAAGGTTTTAAGGTGTGGTCCTGCCCATGCTCATTTCCGGGACTCCAATCTCTCCTGCAAGGTGGACTAGTAAGTGAACAAGCCCTCTATGGTAGACAGACTTGCTCACTGAGCTGGTACCACGCAGTTTTCTTCATGCATGATTCCTGGTTCCATTTGGTAATCAGAGGTGGGAGCAGAAGTCTTTTTTACAATGTCTTGATTCCTGCCAGAACAGTTACAGGATGGCATAGGACTTCACAGCCAGGCAAGTCAGAGAGAATTTCCCTGAGGATGGGACAACTAGGCTGAAAAGGGGAAGATGAGCTGAAGTCAACTAAGAAAGCTCATTAGAGGCTGAGGGACAGGGCTGATCACGGTCTGGCCCTACCAGAGGATAACACAACACATTCCAAGACTGAAGAAGGACATTATGATGGAGCAGAAAGACTTTAGGGAAATAACATGAACAGTCTGGAAAAAAAAAATCAGTGTGGGCTAGGTCAGGCAGGGCCTTGCCAACTCTGGTAGAAGTTGTCATACTTTGTTTGGTAGATTAAGTCTCCCCAAAGCAATGCCATGAGGTGGCAGGATGACCATAGTGTCTATCAGCAAAGGATATTCGCTAAGGTTTGTTTGTCCCGCTGTTATGACAAATAAAGACCCTACCAAAGTCAACTTAAGGAAGAAAGAATTTATTTTGGCAAAGAATTCCATGGGGATACAGTCTATCATGCTGTGGAAGACATGACAGCAGGCGGGGAATGGGGATATGGGGTGCAGTCATGGAGAGGTCCAGTAGACAGAATTTGGTGATGATCAGGTAGGTATTGGGAACAAAAGAATGGCATCAGCGAATGCAGAATTACCTGGAAAATGACCCAGAACCTTTCTAAGTTATTTATACTTAGCATATGGCTGATCTCATACCTCCAGGTCTTTATACAAAACATCCAGTATGTGCCTTCACCATACCCCAGAATCAGTACAAGGCATATATGCCTCATCCTCATAGTCACAGCACATTGCTTGATGTGTTCTTAGATTTTCATCTTGCCCTGTTCTGTCTTAATTGCTGGGCAATTAGATTGTCAGTCCTTGAGCTCTTAGTTTTCCTATTTGGCCCTAGGTAGGAACTCCTAAGACCAGAAAAGATGGGAATTGAAATGGCGGATCTCTCTGTTTCGAGTGTCTAACAGGCAGTGGCGAACAGGGGCTGTGTCTGTCTGAGGTGCCTTCCCTTCCTAGACACATAAACTTCTGCTTCTACCTTTCCTCTGATACTTCTGGGCATAGTACTTGTCCATTTTGGTCTCCAGTCCACCACTGAGTTCTTTTTCATTATCTTCACTTTGACTTCTTAGTTCTTCCACCCACTTAAGAACATGTTTCTTTGTGTTAAATTCCCTCTCCATGCCTGTCTTGACTTTCTATTACATATAGTTCTCAAAGTCACTGAGTTCAGAGATGAACTCCCCCCAAGTACTTAGCAGTGCTAAATATAATTAAATTCAAATCCCCTTTTACCACCAGCACTAAGCCTGGCTGAGCCATGTCATTGTTGATTTGAGGGCTTCGGTGGTTCCTTGAGGTGTCATGGTTGTAGCAAAAATAAAGTGGGAATTTTCAGCCAGAGAAAACTGTTTTTAAGTCTTGCATTCACCAGACACATGGCTGTGGGCAAGTTATTACATTATCTGGGTTTCCTTCGCTCATCAGTTAAGTCCAGCTCGATGTTCAAAAGATTACAGAGAGCTCAGACAAAGCAGTTGGCAGAGTTTTTGATATGTAGATTCTCAAAGACAATCCCAACTGTTGTGTTCTAATTGGGCATGTAGGGGTGTGTGTGTGTGTGGGGGGGGGAGACAAGTTGGTAAGACAGCAATTGATTTTACCCTTATGCTACCATAGTGATTCAAGCACTGGTGGTCAGAATACAGAACACATACACTCTGGCACACGTATAATCCTACAGATGTTTGCAGTGAAGTCTTAAAGCCATTTAAGTACATTTTACGAGAATTCCAAAGTGGCATAGAGACGATGGCATAAGAAGAACAGAGCATTGTCTCCCTTACTCCTAGCCCCCTGGTCTTGGTTACCCTTCGCTTTCTTCCCATGTAGCAGTGGCCTCTAAAACCTTAAGCATCATCTTTTTCAAGAAGCTCTAGGATAGAAAAAGTTTGCTACAATAGTTATTGCATGGAAATTAGTACCAATTAGTGACACTTTAGAGGTGTCTGGTGGCTCCTTGGGTTTCTATAGCATATGCCACAAAGCCAACTTGGCAGTTTTAAGCTTGCTTGCCAACGGACTAGACAGGGCTAAAAAAGAAAATCTTTAATTGAGGGTTCAGTGTCACAAAATCCTCAATCTGATTTATATCTGCTTTGACTCTGCACAGATTTCTTTCAAATTCAGGTCAACTTCCCCAGAATAACTCTCACTGCAGAGTAGTCCGTGGGCAACTCCAAAGGGGAATTTTATTCTGAATTCATTCTAGAATCCTGGGTTGAAGAGATGGCCCAGCCATTAAACGTTTGCTGTGCAAATGTGAAAACACGAGTTTTGAACATTAAAACCCACACGAAAATCCAGGTGTGGTGAGATAATCCTATAGTCACAAGGCAAAAAAAAAAAAAAAAAAAAAAAAAGGGAAGAGACAGGAGGTCACTGGCTCAGCAGTGTAGCCAAGCAATGAGCTTCAAGGTCAGCGAGAGCCTCTGTCTCACATGAACCACCAGGTGGGGAACTATACAGAAAGATGCCTAGCATCCATCTCAGGCTTCCACACAAGCATAGCCGTATCCCTACACATGCATGCACACGTGTGCCCACATTACAGCAACATCAGAGAAGGCTCCTCTGAACCAATGTCTTTCTGCTCTAGTCAGAGTGAAGAAAATGTTTTCGATTTTATTCTATCCTGTTTTAGGTACCCCTCTCATTTCTGTGCCACGATACCTTGCAAAAACAATGTAAGGAAGGGTTTATTTTCCTCACAGTTGGAGAGGGATGCAGTCTGTCACTGTTGGGAGGATGTGGCAGAGGCCACACTGCCATTGCAGTCTGGAAAGAGGAGAGACCTGAGCACCATTGTTCAGCTAGCTCCCCCTCTCCTGCCCCCTTTCGTACATTCTAGGCTGTCACCCCAGCTAAATCTCTCTGGAATCACCCTGAAAGATATACCCAGGGGTGTGTCTCCTGAGGGATTCCAGATCAGTCAATGGGCAAGGAAGAATAATCATCACAGACTCCTTCTCACCATTTTCTCCTAAGTGTAAAGGAATGCTTAGCCTCCCTTCCCTCCACCAGACACCTAATCTGTTTTCTGCTACCCACCAACCTAGCTGCGGTAGAAGATTAGTTGAATTGATTGGTTTTCGTTACAGGACAATTAATTATTGGGCTGACATTTACCACACGCCTAGGGTGTTATGTGTTAAGTGCACAGTCATGTTCCAAGGCTTTCCTTCCAGTTCATTCAACAAATACGTCCTAACTGCCTTCTTTACGCCAGCTACTGTTTTAGTTGCCAAGACAAGGCTCTGAGCAATGTGGAACCAACCCCCCTTTCTTCATGGAATTACATTTTAGCCCTGAGACATTCTCAATAAATAAGACCAGTAATTAGAACACTGAGTATCTCGACTGAACAGTGAGAAGAAGAACAATGAAGCTGAGGAATTGGATGCTGAGACATGGGAGATGGGTCTACTGTCACTGAGGTAGGTCTAGGACTAGGACCGAGCACCTGTCTATTGGCTGCCGCCTTCTTGAATTGATCCTTTGTGGAGCCCAGTTAGAGAGTTAGACACAATCTTAACATTAAAGTCGGTGGGGGGAAAAAATGCTCTAACGTGAATACTCAGTAAAGGGATCCAAACATGCCAACCAACATCAGTGTAGCCCTGTGCCCAGAATTCCCTTGGAGATTTCCCCAGCTACGGAGGTTGTTAGCAGGGTAGGATTTCAGAGATGCTAGATTTCCGGCAATAATAGCTCTAAAACAACAGCCTTACTCTCTGGTATCACTTTTCTCCATGGCCCCTGGAGCCCAGGGAGAGAGGAAAGATCAAACTGAAATTACTGGTTCTGCAGCCGCGCCTGAGCTTCCAGCTCTGTGAAGAACCCGACACTGCTCTGGGCAGTTTCCTCCGACGGATCATTTCCTGGGTCTTAGGAGGTTTTTAGAAATATCTGTGTGTGTCGTGTCCTCAATCTTCTCAACACCTCTTTTGTGCTGTAATTAACTTTTGCCTACGATAAAGCTGAAACACCCAGAAAATTAAGTCGTTTGCCTCAAGTAGCAGTAGAGCTAAGACCTGCGCTTCAGTGGTCTGCCTCTAGAACCTTCTTCCTAATAGTCACGCTGAGTCTCGGGGAACACAGGAAGGGGGCACTTTCATATGATTCTTAATCCTGAAAGGTTCCTTTGCCCTCTCTTTGCTTTCTTTGTCTTCCCTTCCTCCCTGCCCTCCCTTTCCTTTCATTCCCAGTTAGGGCATGAATGCCATCTCTCTGTCCCACATTGCTATTGAGATTCTTGCTGTGAAAAAACAACCTCCTTCTCAGATTTTCCATTGAGCAATAGCTTTTCCGGGCAAATAGAAAGCGTGACAGGAGAGAATGTAAAGTTTTTCCCTTGGTGTCTTTCCTTCTAACCGCCCCTTCTTAACCTCCAGAGCAGTGATTCTGGCTCAGGACCCCTTGGGGGGAATCACATATCTGATAACCAGCAGTGCATATCAAATAGTTACATTATAATTCATAGCAGTAGCAAAATTACAGTTATGACATAGCAACAAAATAATTTTAGGCAACGCATATCAAATAGTTACATTATAAAATGCCAAGGTTAACCTGTAAACATCTAGGAAGCTGCAGTTTCTATCCCCAAGCCCTGGAATGTGTATCACAGAGTCTACAGAGCTAAGAAAGTACCTAATAGGAATCTACCAGCCACTGGGAGAGTAATTATAATTCATAACAGTAACAAAATTACAGTTATGACATAGCAACAAGATAATTTTAGGCAATGCATATCAAATAGTTACATTATTTAGGGCTGGGGGTGGGAGCTCACAACAGCATGAATAACTGTATTAAAGGATTGTAGCATTACGGACCTTGAGAACCACTGCCCTAAAAAATGCCAAGGTTAGCCTGTAAACATCTAGGAAGCTGCAGTTTCTGTCCCCAAGCCCTGGAATATGTATCACAGAGTCTACAGAGCAAAGAAAGAACCTAATAGGAATCTCCTGGCCACTGGCAGAGTAAGGCCTCCCCTTCGCTACTTGCCCTTTCTACTCTTTTTCTCTTTCCAAGCTACCTCTGTGTTAGACACTCTGTCTTGGGCAGGAGGAGGGATGGAAGTTACAGATGTGCGTAATGAAAGAGAGAAGAGAGATCTTAAGATAGCATTAAAAACAGGAGGTAGACATAGGATGGAGAGGTCATAGATGGCTAATAAAAAAGTGGTTTTCAGACACAACAGAATAATTGCACATATGAAACATATGAAACTGCTGTAACAGCATCTGCATGACCCATACATGCTCAAACCAGACAAAATCTCTGCACAAAGTGGGCAGGTACCCATCAAGTCTCATGTCTAACTGAGGAGGTATTGGTTAGTGATAGCTGCTGGGAGGTGTGGGCCCTGCTATATAGAATATGCTGCAGTGAGTGGCTTCATTCCCAGGAGTGTAGAACCAACACTAATTAAGCTCACTGGAAGAGTTTAAAGGAATGAAGGTACACATTTAGATGGGTATAGAATGGGGAGCAGACTTCAGAAGAGTTGAGAAGAATTCTAAATATTGTAGAAACACAGTGTATGCTACTTTGAAATAACTAATAAGCGTATGTATTTAAAAGTAAAACAAAGAGCAAACTAATGAAAGAAATCACTACTGTAAGATGGGATTCTTGCACTCCCTAGTTCTTCAAATGTACGAATGTCTTGAAGCTGTTATAGTGTATGAAGATGCAGTCTATGGAATGTGCTCACTATAAACCTAGAATCAGACAGAGATGACATTGTGACCCTCAAGACACTCAAAACAAGTTAAGACTCAAAATTAAATGCCTTAAAATTATTTATCGTTCTTAGTTGTGTAGGCTTGGGAGAAATGACGAGGAAATGTTGGTTTGAGTGGGAATAGAAGTATTGTTCAGTGCTAGAAGCTTAATTCTGTGCAGTGTGTGTGTGTGTGTGTGTGTTTCCTGTATGTGTGTCTCATTAAGAAGATCAAGTGGAAGTGTAGCATAACGTTAGTATATCTTATTTGCATCTCTCCCCTCCTTTGCCCTCTACCTTCTGCCTCCACTGCCTCTGTGTGAAATATGAGCCACTTCCAAACAACTTAAACTTGAAGACCTACTTAGTTTCTCAGGCTCATTACCAAGGATTTAAAACTGTTCTATTCATTCGACAACAATGGTTTCCATGGCGATGACTGCAACACATGACATCCCCTGCAGCTCAGTTTAAAAAATGCACCCACAGAAATGGCTGAACATCAACACATTCTCCAGGAAAAAGCAAGGCAGGTCTTCTCTGGCTCTGAGTTTCAGAATTAATAATGAAAAATAAAGCAAGCTATGGTTGATTTCTTTGTGCAGTATTGATCTCCCTTTTCTTTTTATGTCCACCCATTGCACTTATGAAGGTATAATTTCCTGTTACAAGCCTCTGGAGTTGCATTGATGTGAAAATCGCCAGGGACAAAGACAAAAGGATTTGATCATAATTTCCACGACTACTTTTATTAGTTTCTGATCCTTTAATTATCATATCTTGCTCCTTCTCCTGTTCTATGATCAATAATTTTTATTTAATTTAGGGAATCTACACATATTTGTTGGAGTATAATTATATATACATACATATACATACATACGCATACATCCATAAACATATATAGATGAATATGTATATTTTGCGTGCATGTGCGAACATGCATGCACACATACATTTTTTTCTCTCACAACACACAAGAGAATGAAGGCCATTGTAAAAGGCTAGGCTGAGGCACCACCTTCAGTATAATCTGCCTTCCCTTTCTGCTTCTCGCCAAGAAAACAAACAGAGAGTTCACTTCAAACTTGCTCCTTGAAAATAACTGCTCACATAAAACACACAGACCAGGGACTCTCCTTTGATGGAGCAGCCCTGCAGAGTGTCGGCACCATGGTAGGCACACTGCATTCGCTATTTGCAAAAGTAACCCTATTAAAACAGGGTCTTCCCTTTTGTGCATATTAATAAGCATAGGCTCATATGGTGAAATATGTCCTTGACCATACAGCCAAAATTTTCAAGTTGGGGGGGAGGGATAAAAAGCCTGACTCTACAGGTTGTGCTTTTTAATTAATTGATAAAGGGGCTTATTTTCTGGTTCAGGTTTGAGAGATGGCAGAGTGGAGTGAAATGTTCAGTCAAGTGGCCCAGGCTATTATCTGGGCACTTGAAGTCCCTATGTACTTACTGGGACAATCATAAACAAGTCCCTTACAGCTTCCTTCTCCCTCATTTCTCTAGAAAATATTAATAGCGGTGTTGACCTGCTTCCCTGGGCTATGTTACAACAGTCAAAAAATAACCACGAGGTGAGAATTCTGAAATGCCAGCCAGTGACAACAGTGTTCAGAATCCCACAGGGACAGACAGATGTAAGAGGAATACAGAGAGAGGATACGTTGAAACTGAGGTTTTTAAACTGCACTTGGGAGACGGGCTTGCCCAAATGAAAATGAATGCAATGATCCAATTAGCCTCATTCTGTCTGACCCTCAGCTCCCATGTTAGATGAGCAACACAGATCCTCACTGTAATTTCTGCAAGACCTGGCTCTTGAGGTGCAAAAGGCCCCTAAGAGAAAACTATTCAGGTCATTCGTGACTGTTTCTGGTCTAAGAATACATAGGGGCCTGGAAGGCTTAATGTGTGTACATAAATTCTCCACTAGGAAGAGTTTGGGATTTACAGGTTTCCTTTTAATAAGCGTGTCAGTAGTGCAAAGATCTGTTATCCAAAGCCTGAGAGCCTATTTGTATAATCATTAAATAAGGAGCTACATTAGCTTCGTATTAAGGTAATAGCTGTGCTTATCTAATTTTGCATTTACTTTACTTAGGCTCAAGCCTTAATGATGTATGATACCTTTAATTAAGGGTCGGCAATTAATGAGGCAGTTGAGGTTACTGTACTTGACTTTGTGTTTTAGTTAGCAGAAAATTAAACATGGTTGGAACATTGCATCATTCTCTCTTTTGGCTGCACTCGAGAAACTATGTAAAAGAAACCTTTGGAGATAATGCAGAATTCTGTCCCAATACATAGTCTCTCAGATGTTTGTTTATGTGACAAGCATTTATTCAGCACCCAAGGAAAGGAAACAGAAACGTGCACAGTCCTTGCCCTCAAGGAACTCTTAGTGTAGGGATAACCACATTAGGCTTTAACAGGCATCATTTAAAAGAAGCCTCCTGGGGGGAAATGTGAAATCTAATCTATAGAAGGGATCAAAGCAAGGCATAGGGCTTGAACATTTTCAAGGATTCTTCTTCATCCTTACACAAAGCACAGGGAAAAGGATGTGTCAGAATGTTTCCTAATTGCTGATGGTTGTGTTAGCCTCTTGTAAGGACATTTTACAACAACAGAAAATACAAGTTCTTGGGGGCTTTTTAACTTTCAGGAAAAGACGACTAAGCAACCACATTGTGTAAAAATCATCAGGTCTCTGTCGTTTGTCTCTCACTTACATGAGTGAATCTCTCTCTCTCTCTCTCTCTCTCTCTCTCTCTCTCTCTCTCTCTCTCTCTCTCTCCCTCTGTCTCTCTCCCTCTGTCTCTCTCACACACATATATAATATTATATTATATATTCCCTGTGAGATTAAAAAGGACTTTTAAGGATTTTTCTAAGCCTGTTATTTTGTAATCTGTAAGTTCCTTGAAAATAAGTTACTCTCCTAGAATGGGTCCTTTGCCTATTTATACTATTACTTTAGTATTAGTGACTTCTCAGATACTTTTCCAGTTATTCAAGCTATAAGCAAAGAACGGGCATGATATTTTGACTTTAAGATATATATATATATATATATATATATATATATATATATATATATATATATGTGTGTGTGTGTGTGTGAATATATATAGATGTGAATATATATATATTCACATCTGCCACTAAGATAAAAGTGAAGAGGATCATTATGCAGAAATGGATAGTATTCATTCAAGAAAAGAATGTCTTAATGAACTATGAAAGGGTGAAGTTTCTGGATCCATTTCTTCTACAGGAACTAATAGATGCAAATAGATTCAGTGAGAGCACACTCCTTATCCCCTCTCTTGCTAAGTCAGTTTTAATGATGAACTGGAAAGGCACAGAAGGGAGGGGGTTCATTTTTAAAATGACAACAAAAAATGTGTTTTATTTCTAACAAATAAAATAGGGAGAAAAAATACATTGACTTGAAAATTCACTAGAAATTGCTTTAAATCCTGATTTGCCATGACTAGATTAATTAGGCCTCAGCAAGTGTCATGGGTCTCCTGAGAAGCTGACTCTGGAGAGTATTATGCTGGGGGAGGGGAGGTTCCTGAGGAAACCATGGTGGGTCATATGCAGGAAAATCAAAAGAAGAAGAGGAGGTTTGAGCAAGTGAGAAGCTGCTCTTTCTTTCGGTCTCAGTACAGCCTGCAGGGCTAGCAGTGAAGCTCAGTGATCAAGCTCTCAACTGGCATACACACGGACCTGGGTTAACTCCCAGCACCGCCTTCCATGCTTCCAAAGGGACCATGACTGTCAGGGGCTCTAAAGTAGCTGACAAGCTAGAACTGCCCTGAGCTGAGCTGAGGGATCCAGGTGTGTGTACCTGCTGCATTGATCATCTCCTAGAAGGATAGGCACTTTCCCAGGAAGTGGCCATGACTTCTGGTCATGCATGTCTAGGTGAATGGCATCAGTCAATGGCTTTCCCAGCATTTGAAGAAATATAGTCTGTAAAGCGGTGTCTGAGGAACACATTACAACATCTTTGCATAGAATCTCAAAACCAGACCTTCATTATTTGACAGATACTGATGGAGTTCATTCAGTCATTAGTTAATCACAATGGCCTGTGAACAAATGATGAACAAGCCAGCCGGGTCCTTCTTTACCCTCGTGAAATACCTTTTTTTTTTTTTTTTTTTTTTTTTTTTAATATGCGAACTAACTAATTATAGAGTGTCAGAACTATGCAGAAAAGACTAAATATATAAGGTATACTGGAGAACAGGCCAATATAATTTTTTCAAATAGGTTGTATTAAAGCATGAATAGAAAAGGCTGGAGTATGAAAAGACAGAAAGCAGACGAGGTGCTGGGAAACATTTCCTACAAGGAAACAGAAGAGATGTAGTGAGAAATACAGCAAGAGATTCTTCAGAGAGTCATCACAGGTGAGATTCATTCGTAAGACTGTTACAAGCCAGATGAGAAGAAAGGGAAGAAAGGCAACGTCAGGAGTGATGTTGTGAGGCTATAAACCTGAAGGAGAACTAATTTAAAGATGCACTTGCTCATCAAGGTGTTGTGATAGCTTCATGTGTTGGCTTTGTTTTCTCTTCCAACCTATACCAGTGAAATATAAGTTCTAAAAGATTTGTTTAAAAATCATCTCCAAGTACTTAAAAACAGAACAGAAAGAAATAAAATGAAGAAACTCAAGGTTGAGGGCTGATGGTGACCCATATATAATAATCACCCATGCCCGTGTAATTTAGTTTTTCAAGGCGAAGCACAAGAGCTTTATTGCAGATTCAAGCTTGAAGGTAGAGTTGAGACTGAGTATCAGTGAGGGGAAGGAGGAGGAGGAGAGGGGAGGGGAAGAAAGAGGAGGAGGAGAGGGGAGGGGGAAGGAGGAGGAAGAGGAGGAGGAGGAAGAAGAAGAAGAAGAAGAAGAAGAAGAAGAAGAAGA